>NW_021963560.1:122222-155618 GCF_901765095.1 Microcaecilia unicolor | reverse complement strand
ACAGAAAGCGTCTTAAAGACATGGCTTAAGCCCAATATATCTGCTGGAATTTTAACTCTTCTATTAAAATGAATTCCAGTCGCCAGTGGGCTCACAGTATTCCAACCACAATTCATACTCTATAACTGAGAGGTTGGATACAGAAATAAATTCGCCTCTTTTTAAAAGCTGCATTTTACGGTGGGTAAGCATGAGGAGGTTTGTGGCCTCCACGGCTCCCCTACAGCCCACTCCTAACCTCCTTTTAGTAGAGGCAACTCGCAGACATTGTAGATTAAACTATTTTTTACCCACCCTCCTCCTATTTGACCCCTAACTTTTCCAGACCTGGTTGAAAACGGTTGCTCTACAATTTCTGGGGAATTAGCCTATTTTATTGAAAGCTAATTTTACTGGACTATCCGACGAGGTTGAACGTCAAACTAGACTCTAAATCCAGCCCTATACAATGTCTGCGAGAATGCCTCTGCCCAATTCGGACATTACTATACAATTCAGACCTCATTCAGATCCACCGTACCTCTGGGTTCAATTTCCTCACAAGAGAAAAGACCTGCCAGAAATGTTGCCAAGAACCGACAGCACATGCCGTGGGAGAATAAGGTAGATCTCACTGATTAACACTCACCAAACATAAATCCTGCTCGCTTAAGAAGAACACCCCATTATGCTCCTAGTCCAGCCACACAGAACTTGCGACACCTCATGGAGGGGCAACTGCTCCAACTGCCAGAAAAATATTAAGCAATCTTTTCTAAATCTTTCAGAAGATAAATCAAGCATCCAGTTATCTCTTAAAAACTTCATTTTTCATGGCGCCGCATCACTTACCTTTCCATCATGTCGGAAAGCGAACCACAAGGTCCGTCTCCATCAGTAAGCCTAACGTATTTGGCTTCAAGAGCTAATGCAAAATTACTATCCCACGGGCACAGCCAGGATAAAGAGACGCGATTCCATATCCTCGCAACGTCACATTACTTACCGGCTCAAGCATACTGGAGAATACGGTGCACTTGCCTTACGAGTCGTCCCCGTCGGTGAATTAGATGGTCAAACCAGCAAGCTTCTCATCTCCCATGACTACACGTTTAAAGTAGGGAAAAACACACAATGAAATCAAAACTATCTAACACACTTGCCTGAAGTATGGAGGAAATACAATAAAACCGAAAACCACTTAAGCAAAACTCTAACCCCATCCCGTCACGGCAGTGCATCCGGTTCCAGGCAGCATAAATCATTACTTACAGGCATGGCTTTTCCAAAATCCTTTCGCTGGATTTGTAAGTTTTCTATCAATAAGAATTACATTCACATTCTTCAGGCCAAAATGTATACTCTGTAACGGAGAGGTAGGATACAGAAAGCATCTTAAAGACATGGCTTAAGCCCAATATATCTGCTGGAATTCTAACTCTTCTATTAAAATGAATTCCAGTCGGAGTGGCCTCACAGTCTACGGGACAAAATACATAGTCTTTAACAGACAGGTAGGATACAGAAAGCGTCTTAAAGACATGGCTAAAGCCCAATATTTCCGCTGGAATTCCAACTCTTCTATTAAAATGAATTCCAGTCGCAGTGGGCTCACAGTATTCCAAAAACAATTCATACTCTATAACTGAGAGGTTGGATACAGAAATAAAATTCCTCCTCTTTTGAAAAGCTGCATTTTACGGTGGGTAAGCATGAGGAGGTTTGTGGCCTCCACGGCTCCCCTACAGCCACTCCCTAACCTCCTTTTTAGTAGAGGCAACTCGCAGACATTGTAGATTAAACTATTTTTACCCACCCTCCTCCTATTTGACCCCTAACTTTTCCAGACCTGGTTGAAAACGGTTGCTCTACAATTTCTAGGAAATCAGCCTATTTATTGAAAGCTAATTTTACTGGAACTACATCCGACGAGGTTTAACGTCAAACTAGACTCTAAATCCCACCCTATACAATGTCTGCGAGAATGCCTCTGCCCAATTCGGACATTACTTATACAATTCAGCCTCATTCAGATCCACCGTAGCCTTGGGATTCAATTTCCTCACAAGAGAAAAGACCTGCCAGAAATGTTGCCAAGAACCGGACAGCACAATGCCGTGGGAGAATAAGGTAGATCTCGCCGATTAACACTCACCAAACATAAATCCTGCTCGCTTAAGAAGAACACCCCATTATGCTCCTAAGTCCAGCCACACAGAAACTGCGACAACCTCATGGAGGGGGCAACTGCTCCAACCAGAAAATATTAAGCAATCTTTTCTAAATCTTTCAGAAGATAAATCAAGCACCAATTATCTCTTAAAAACTTCCTTTTTCATGGCGCCGCATCACTTACCTTTCCATCATGTCGGAAAGCGAACCACAAGTCCGTCTCCATCAGTAAGCCTAACGTATTTTGGCTTCAAGAGCTAATGCAGAAATTACTCTCCCACGGGCACACCGGATAAGGAGACGCGTCCATATCCTCGCAACGTCACATATTACGGCTCAAGCATTGGAGGACACAGTCACTTGCTTACGAGTCTCCCGTCGGTGAATTAGATGGTCAACCAGCAAGCTTCTCATTCCCATGACTACACGTTTAAAGTAGGGAAAAAACACAATGAAACAAAACCTATCTAACAACACTTGCCTGAAGTATGGAGGAAATACAATAAAACGAAAACCACTTAAGCAAAACTCTAACCCCATCCCGTCACGGCAGTGCATCCGGTTCCAGGCAGCATAAAACATTACTTAAAGGCATGGTTATACCAAAATCCTTTTGCTGGATTTGTAAGTTTTCTATCAATAAGAATTACATTCATATTCTTCAGGCCAATATGTATACTCTGTAACAGACAGGTAGGATACAGAAAGCGTCTTAAAGACATGGCTTAAGCCCAAAATATCTGCTGGAATTTTAACTCTTCTCTTAAAATGAATTCCAGTCGCAGTGAGCTCACAGTATTCCAACCACAATTCATACTCTATAACTGAAAGGTTGGATACAGAAATAAAATTTTGCCTCTTTTGAAAAGCTGCATTTTACGGTGGGTAAGCATGAGAAAGTTTGTGGCCTCCACGGCTCCCCTACAGCCACTCCCTAACCTCCGTTTTCGTAGAGGCAACTCGCAGACATTGTAGATTAAACTATTTTTTACCCACCCTCCTCCTATTTGACCCCTAACTTTTCCAGACCTGGTTGAAAACGGTTGCTCTACAATTTCTGGGGAATTAGCCTATTTATTAAAAGCTAATATTACTGGAACTACATCCGACGAGGTTTAACGTCAAACTAGACTCTAAATCCAGCCCTATACAATGTCTGCGAGAATGCCTCTGCCCAATTCGGACATTACTTATACACTTCAGCCTCAATCAGATCCACCGTACCTTTGGGATCAATTTCCTCACAAGAGAGAAGACCTGCCAGAAATGTTGCCAAGAACCGGACAGCACAATGCCGTGGGAGAATAAGGTAGACCTCACTGATTAACACTCACCAAACATAAATCCTGCTCGCTTAAGAAGAACACCCCATTATGCTCCTAAGTCCAGCCACACAGAAACTGCGACAACCTCATGGAGGGGGCAACTGCTCCAACTCCAGAAAATATTAAGCAATCTTTTCTAAATCTTTCAGAAGATAAATCAAGCACCAATTATCTCTTAAAAACTTCCTTTTTCATGGCGCCGCATCACTTACCTTTCCATCATGTCGGAAAGCGGATCACAAGTCCATCTCCATCAGTAAGCCTAACGTATTTTGGCTTCAAGAGCTAATGCAGAATTACTCTCCCACGGGCACAACCAGGATAAGGAGACGCGATTCCATGCCCTCGCAACGTCACATTACTTACCGGCTCAAGCATACTGGAGGACACGATCCACTTGCTTTACACGTCGTCCCGTCGGTGAATTAGATGGTCAACCAGCAAGTTTCTCATCTCCCATGACTACACGCGTAACAGCCGTGTCAATTACACGTTTAAAGTAGGGAAAAACACACAATGAAATCAACACTTATCTAAGAACACTTGCCTGAGGGTATGGAGGAAATACAATAAAACCGAAAACCACTTAAGCAAAACTCTAACCCCATCCCGTCACGGCAGAGCATCCGGTTCCAGGCAGCATAAATCATTACTTACAGGCATGGCTTTTCCAAAATCCTTTTGCTGGATTTGTAAGTTTTCTATCAATAAGAATTACATTCACATTCTTCAGGCCAAAATGTATACTCTGTAACAGAGAGGTAGGATACAGAAAGCGTCTTAAAGACATGGCTTAGTCCCAATATTTCTGCTGGAATTCTAACTCTTCTATTAAAATGAATTCCAATCCAGAGGGCTCACAGTCTACCCGACAAAATTCATAGTCTGTAACAGAGAGGTCATGTATAGAAAGCGTCTTAAAGACATGGCTTAAGCCCAATATATCTGCTGGAATTTTAACTCTTCTATTAAAATGAATTCCAGTCGCAGTGGGCTCACAGTATTCCAAAAACAATTCATACTCTATAACTGAGAGGTTGGATACAGAAATAAAATTCCGCCTCTTTTTGAAAGCTGCATTTTACGGTGGGTAAGCATGAGGAGGTTTGTGGCCTCCACGGCTCCCCTACAGCCACTCCCTAACCTCCTTTTTAGTAGAGACAACTCGCAGACATTGTAGATTAAACTATTTTTTACCCACCCTCCTCCTATTTGACCCCTAACTTTTCCAGACCTGGTTGAAAACGGTTGCTCTACAATTTCTGGGGAATTAGCCTATTTATTGAAAGCTAATTTTACTGAAACTACAACCGAGGAGGTTTAACGTCAAACTAGACTCTAAATCCCGCCCTATACAATGTCTGCGAGAATGCCTCTGCCCAATTCAGACATTACTTATACAATTCAGCCTCATTCAGATCCACCGTACCTTTGGGATCAATTTCCTCACAAGAGAAAAGACCTGCCAGAAATGTTGCCAAGAACCGGACAGCACAATGCCGTGGGAGAATAGGTAGATCTCTCTGATTAACACTCACCAAACATAAATCCTGCTCGCTTAAGAAGAACACCCCATTATGCTCCTAAGTCCAGCCATACAGAAATTGCGACAATCTCATGGAGTGGGCAACTGCTCCAACTGCAGAAAATATTAAGCAATCTTTTCTAAATCTTTCAGAAGATAATCAAGCACCAGTTATCTCTTAAAAACTTCCTTTTTCATGGCGCCGCATCACTTACCTTTCCATCATGTCGGAAAGCGGATCACAAGTCCGTCTCCATCAGTAAGCCTAACGTATTTTGGCTTCAAGAGCTAATGCAGAATTACAGTATTTTTCGGACTTTAAGACACATTTTTTCCCCCTAAAGTTGGGAGGAAAATGGGGGGTGCGTCTTATAGTCCGAATATAGAAGTTTGCGGTGGAGCGGTAGGCAGGAGCAGGATCGCCGCTGCAGGAAGCCGGCGGCGCTAGGAGTGGGGTGATGCTGCGGGCCCTGGGCTGGAAGGAGGGGGTGTCCCGCCGACTCAGTGGGTGCTCAAGCACCCCCAATATCTCACCGACCGCCAGCCTAGTCCCTCCCTCCCAGACCCCCTCCCTCTGAATTTGAAGTCTTACCTCGTCGGGGCAGCGCGAGTGAAAAGCGTGCAGCCCTTCCCCTCTCTCTTGCTCTGCTCTGGTCCACAGCTGAGCAAGAGAGAAGGGAAGGGCTGCATGCTTTTAACTCATGCTGACCTGAGGAGGTAGGATGACTTAAAATTCAGAGAGAGGGAGCCTGGAACTCAGGGGGAGGGAGGGAGGGGGGGCTGGGAATTTGGAGAGAGGTAGGGGGGCCTGGAATGGAGGGGGCCTTGAACAGGGAGGGGGCCCTGGAACACAGGGAGGGAGGCCCCACTGGAATTCAGGGAGGGAGGGGGGCCCTGGAACTCAGGGAGGCAGGTCCCCCTGGAACTCAGGGAGGGAGGGGGCCCTGGAACTCAGGGAGGCAGGCCGCACTGGAACTCAGGGAGGGAGGGGGACCCTGGAACTCAGGGAGGCAGGTCCCCCTGGAACTCAGGGAGGGAGGGGGGCCCTGGAACTCAGGGAGGCAGGTCCCCCTGGAACTCAGGGAGGGAGGGGGCCCTGGAACTCAGGGAGGCAGGTCCCCCTGGAACTCAGGGAGGGGTCCCTGGAACTCAGGGAGGCAGGTCCCCCTGGAACTCAGGGAGGGGGGCCCTGGAACTCAGGGAGGCAGGTCCCCCTGGAACTCAGGGAGGGAGGGGGGCCCTGGAACTCAGGGAGGCAGGTCCCCCTGGAACTCAGGGAGGGAGGGAGGGGGGGCCCTGGAACTCAGGGAGGCAGGTCCCCCTGGAACTCAGGGAGGGAGGGGGTCCTGGAACTCAGGGAGGCAGGGAGGGGGCCCTAGATCTGATAGTTCTGTCATTACTGTATTTTGTTGCAGAAAGATAAAATAGCGTACCGTAGTATGCTGCTGAATCTACCGTAATTGTGGAAAGACGTCAAAGCAGAATAGGCTTTCATATAAAATCCCTTTTAAACTGGAGGTAGCGAAGTACGCCAAAGAACATGGTAACAGAGCAGCGACGAAACACTTTGGGCCAACTCCAAATGAAAAAATGATACGGGAATGGAGGAAACAGGAGGATCAGCTGCAAAAAACGGACAAAACGAAACAATGTTTTCGTGGGCATGCTGCAAAATGGCCACAGTTAGAAGTGGATGTGAAAGAGTGGATCACACGTCACAGGAACAATGGCTTTTTAGTATCTACAAAAATGATCATATATGAAGCCAAACGTCTTGCTACAGAGAAAGGCATTGAGGACTTCACTGCATCACCATCATGGTGCCACAGATTTATGAAGAGATGTGGTCTTGCTATGCGCACCAGAAGTAGGATTGCACATAAAATGCCTATAGAATATGAATCCATGATTGTGTCTTTTCACAAATTTGTATTGGATGCAAGAAAGAAAAATGGATTTGCAATAAGTCAGATTGGGAACATGGATGAAGTCCCGTTAACCTTTGATGTTCCATCAAACAAGATTGTTGATGTGAAAGGTGCCAAAACCATAACCGTGAAAACCTCAGGGCATGAGAAAACCCATTACGCGGTTGTGTTGTCCTGCTGTGCAGATTGCACCAAACTGCCACCAATGCTGATTTTCAAGAGAAAAACCATGCTAAGAGAGGCAATCCCAAGAGGAGTTATTGTTCATGTTCATGACAAAGGATGGATGGACGAAAACGGCATGAAGATATAGATAGAAAAAGTGTGGTCCAAACGTCCTGGAGGGCTTCTGAAAATACCTGCTCTATTAGTGCTTGACCAGTTTAGGGCACATATCACTGAAGCCACAAAAAAGAGATGTAAAGAAGAGAAAACCCATCTAGCCGTAATTCCTGGGGGGCTTACCAGCCAGTTGCAACCTTTGGACGTTTCCATCAACAAGCCATTTAAAGTTTTAATGAGAGAAGAGTGGAATAAATGGATGGCTGCTGGAAATCATGATCTGACACCAACTGGACGAATGAAGAGGCCCACTTTCACCCAAGTTTGTGAGTTGGTGAAAACCTCATAGCAGTCAGTTAAGGATGAAACCGTTGTGAGGTCCTTCAAAAAATGTGGCATCAGCAATGCCTTAGACGGCTCTGAAGATGACATCCTCTATGAACAGAGTGAAGACAGTGATGCTAGTGATTCTGAGGAACTGAGCCTCATAAATATGGACAGTAGTGACGAGGACTTCTTGGGGTTCCCTGATGATTACAGTAGTTTCTGTACTTAAAGCTTAAAGTCAGTAATAATGGTTGTTAATGCTGCTGTTGAGTTCTGTTTACATTTACATTGATTAAATATTGTTATTTATGGTATGTTATTAAATATTTTACCACACGTTTTGCTTCAAACCCTTTTTTTCCTATTTTCCTCCTCTAAAACCTAGGTGCGTCATATGGTCCGGTGCGTCTTATAGTCCGAAAAATACGGTACTCTCCCACAGGCACAGCCAGGATAAGGAGACGCGATTCCATGTCCTCGCAACGTCACATTACTTACCGGCTCAAGCATACTGGAGGACACGGTCCACTTGCTTTACACGTCGTCCCGTCGTTGAATTAGATGGTCAACCAGCAAGTTTCTCATCTCCCGTGACTACACGCGTAACAGCCGTGTAAATTACATGTTTAAAGTAGGGAAAAACACATAATGAAATCAAAACCTATCTAAGAACACTTGCCTGAAGTATGGAGGAAATACAATAAAACCGAAAACCACTTATGCAAAACTCTAACCCCATCCCGTCACGGCATAGCATCCGGTTCCAGGCAGCATAAATCATTACTTACAGGCATGGCTTTTCCAAAATCCTTTTGCTGGATTTGTAAGTTTTCTATCAATAAGAATTACATTCACATTCCTCAGGCCAAAATGTATACTCTGTAACGGAGAGGTAGGATACAGAAAGCGTCTTAAAGACATGGCTTATGCCTAATATTTCTGCTGGAATTCTAACTCTTCTATTAAAATGAATTCCAGTCCCAGCCGGCTCACAGTCTACGGGACAAAATTCATAGTCTTTAACAGACAGGTAGGATACAGAAAGCGTCTTAAAGACATGGCTTATGCCTAATATTTCTGCTGGAATTCCAACTCTTCTATTAAAATGAATTCCAGTCCCAGTGGGCTCACAGTTTACGGGACAAAATTCATAGTCTGTAACAGAGAGATCATGTATAGAAAGCGTCTTAAAGACATGGCTTAAGCCCAATATATCTGCTGGAATTTTAACTCTTCTATTAAAATGAATTCCAGTCGCAGTGGGCTCACAGTATTCCAACCACAATTCATACTCTATAACTGAAAGGCTGGATACAGAAATAAAATTTTGCCTCTTTTGAAAAGCTGCATTTTACGGTGGGTAAGCATGAGGAGGTTTGTGGCCTCCACGGCTCCCCTACAGCCACTCCCTAACCTCCTTTTTAGTAGAGGCAACTCGCAGACATTGTAGATTAAACTATTTTTTACCCACCCTCCTCCTATTTGACCCCTAACTTTTCCAGACCTGGTTGAAAACGGTTGCTCTACAATTTCTAGGAAATCAGCCTATTTATTGAAAGCTAATTTTACTGGAACTACATCCGACGAGGTTTAACGTCAAACTAGACTCTAAATCCCGCCCTATACAATGTCTGCGAGAATGCCTCTGCCCAATTCGGACATTACTTATACAATTCAGCCTCATTCAGATCCACCGTAGCTTTGGGATCAATTTCCTCACAAGAGAAAAGACCTGCCAGAAATGTTGCCAAGAACCGGACAGCACAATGCCGTGGGAGAATAAGGTAGATCTCGCCGATTAACACTCACCAAACATAAATCCTGCTCGCTTAAGAAGAACACCCCATTATGCTCCTAAGTCCAGCCACAAAGGAATTGCGACAATCTCATGGATGGGGCAACTGCTCCAACTGCAGAAAATATCAAGCAATCTTTTCTAAATCTTTCAGAAGATAAATCAAGCACCAATTATCTCTTAAAAACTTCCTTTTTCATGGCGCCGCATCACTTACCTTTCCATCATGTCGGAAAGCGGATCACAAGTCCGTCTCCATCAGTAAGCCTAACATATTTTGGCTTCAAGAGCTAATGCAGAATTACTCTCCCACGGGCACAGTCAGGATAAAGAGACGCGATTCCATATCCTCGCAACGTCACATTACTTACCGGCTCAAGCTTTATTGAGGACACAGTCCACTTGCTTTACACGTCGTCCCGTCGGTGAATTAGATGGTCAACCAGCAAGCTTCTCATCTCCCATGACTACACGTTTAAAGTAGGGAAAAACACACAATGAAATCAAAACCTATCTAACAACACTTGCCTGAAGTATGGAGGAAATACAATAAAACCGAAAACCACTTAAGCAAAACTCTAACCCCATCCCGTCACGGCAGTGCATCCGGTTCCAGGCAGCATAAAACATTACTTAAAGGCATGGCTTATACCAAAATCCTTTTGCTGGATTTGTAAGTTTTCTATCAATAAGAATTACATTCATATTCTTCAGGCCAAAATGTATACTCTGTAACGGAGAGGTAGGATACAGAAAGCGTCTTAAAGACATGGCTTAGGCCCAGTATTTCTGCTGGAATTCTAACTCTTACTATTAAAATGAATTCCAGTCCGAGTGGGCCTCACAGTCTACCGGACAAAATGTACATACTCTGTAACAGACAGGTAGGATACAGAAAGCGTCTTAAAGACATGGCTTAAGCCCAATATATCTGCTGGAATTTTAACTCTTCTCTTAAAATGAATTCCAGTCGCAGTGGAGCTCACAGTATTCCAACCACAATTCATACTCTATAACTGAAAGGCTTGGATACAGAAATAAAATTTTGCCTCTTTTGAAAAGCTGCATTTTACGGTGGGTAAGCATGAGAAAGTTTGTGGCCTCCACGGCTCCCCTACAGCCACTCCCTAACCTCCTTTTTAGTAGAGGCAACTCGCAGACATTGTAGATTAAACTATTTTTTACCCACCCTCCTCCTATTTGACCCCTAACTTTTCCAGACCTGGTTGAAAACGGTTGCTCTACAATTTCTGGGGAATTAGCCTATTTATTAAAAGCTAATATTACTGGAACTACATCCGACGAGGTTTAACGTCAAACTAGACTCTAAATCCAGCCCTATACAATGTCTGCGAGAATGCCTCTGCCCAATTCGGACATTACTTATACAATTCAGCCTCAATCAGATCCACCGTACCTTTGGGATCAATTTCCTCACAAGAGAAAAGACCTGCCAGAAATGTTGCCAAGAACCGGACAGCACAATGCCGTGGGAGAATAAGGTAGACCTCACTGATTAACACTCACCAAACATAAATCCTGCTCGCTTAAGAAGAACACCCCATTATGCTCCTAAGTCCAGCCACAAAGGAACTGCGACAACCTCATGGAGTGGGCAACCGCTCCAACAGCAGAAAATATTAAGCAATCTTTTCTAAATCTTTCAGAAGAAACTCAAGCACCAGTTATCTCTTAAAAACTTCCTTTTTCATGGCGCCGCTTCACTTACCTTTCCATCATGTCGGAAAGCGGATCACAAGTCCGTCTCCATCAGTAAGCCTAATGTATTTTGGCTTCAAGAGCTAATGCAGAATTACTCTCCCACGGGCACAGCCAGGATAAAGAGACGGGATTCCATATCCTCGCAACGTCACATTACTTACCGGCTCAAGCATACTGGAGGACACGGTCCACTTGCTTTACACGTCGTCCCGTCGGTGAATTAGATGGTCAACCAGCAAGCTTCTCATCTCCCATGACTACACGAGTAACAGCCGTGTAAAATACACGTTTAAAGTAGGGAAAAACACACAATGAAATCAAAACCTATCTAAGAACACTTGCCTGAGGGTATGGAGGAAATACAATAAAACCGAAAACCACTTAAGCAAAACTCTAACCCCATCCCGTCACGGCAGAGCATCCGGTTCCAGTTAGCATAAATCATTACTTACAGGCATGGCTTTTCCAAAATCCTTTTGCTGGATTTGTAAGTTTTCTATCTATAAGAATTACATTCACATTCTTCAGGCCAAAATGTATACTCTGTAACGGAGAGGTAGGATACAGAAAGCGTCTTAAAGACATGGCTTAGTCCCAATATTTCTGCTGGAATTCTAACTCTTCTATTAAAATGAATTCCAGTCCAGAGGGCTCACAGTCTACCCGACAAAATTCATAGTCTTTAACAGACAGGTAGGATACAGAAAGCATCTTAAAGACATGGCTTAAGCCCAATATTTCTGCTGGAATTCCAACTCTTCTATTAAAATGAATTCCAGTCCCAGTGGGCTCACAGTTTACGGGAGAAAATTCATAGTCTTTAACAGACAGGTAGGATACAGAAAGCGTCTTAAAGACATGGCTTAAGCCCAATATATCTGCTGGAATTCTAACTCTTCTATTAAAATGAATTCCAGTCGCAGTGGGCTCACAGTATTCCAACCGCAATTCATACTCTATAACTGAGAGGTTGGATACAGAAATAAAATTCCGCTTCTTTTTAAAAGCTGCATTTTACGGTGGGTAAGCATGAGGAGGTTTGTGGCCTCCACGGCTCCCCTACAGCCACTCCCTACCCTCCTTTTTAGTAGAGGCAACTCGCAGACATTGTAGATTAAACTATTTTTTACCCACCCTCCTCCTATTTTACTCCTAACATTTTCAGACCTGGTTGAAAACGGTTGCTCTACAATTTCTGGGGAATTAGCCTATTTATTGAAAGCTAATTTTACTGAAACTACAACCGAGGAGGTTTAACGTCAAACTAGACTCTAAATCCCACCCTATACAATGTCTGCGAGAATGCCTCTGCCCAATTCGGACATTACTTATACAATTCAGCCTCATTCAGATCCACCGTACCTTTGAGATCAATTTCCTCACAAGAGAAAAAACCTGCCAGAAATGTTGCCAAGAACCGGACATCACAATGCCGTGGGAGAATAGGTAGATCTCGCCGATTAACACTCACCAAACATAAATCCTGCTCGCTTAAGAAGAACACCCCATTATGCTCCTAAGTCCAGCCATACAGAAATTGCGACAATCTCATGGAGGGGGCAACTGCTCCAACTGCAGAAAATATTAAGCAATCTTTTCTAAATCTTTCAGAAGATAATCAAGCACCAGTTATCTCTTAAAAACTTCCTTTTTCATGGCACCGCATCACTTACCTTTCCATCATGTCAGAAAGCGGATCACAAGTCCGTCTCCATCAGTAAGCCTAATGTATTTTGGCTTCAAGAGCTAATGCAGAATTACTCTCCCACGGGCACAGTCAGGATAAAGAGACGCGATTCTATATCCTCGCAACGTCACATTACTTACCGGCTCAAGCATACTGGAGGACACGGTCCACTTGCTTTACACGTCGTCCCGTCGGTGAATTAGATGGTCAACCAGCAAGCTTCTCATCTCCTATGACTACACGTGTAACAGCCATGTAAAATACACGTTTAAAGTAGGGAAAAACACACAATGAAATCAAAACCTATCTAAGAACACTTGCCTGAAGTATAGAGGAAATACAATAAAACCGAAAACAACTTAAGCAAAACTCTAACCCCATCCTGTCACGGCAGTGCATCCGGTTCCAGCCAGCATAAAACATTACTTAAAGACATGGCTTATACCAAAATCCTTTTGCTGGATTTGTAAGTTTTCTATCAATAAGAATTACATTCACATTCTTCAGGCCAAAATGTATACTCTGTAACGGAGAGGTAGCATACAGAAAGCGTCTTAAAGACAAGGCTTAGGCCCAATATTTCTGCTGGAATTCCAACTCTTCTATTAAAATGAATTCCAGTCCCAGAGGGCTCACAGTCTATGGGACAAAATTCATAGTCTGTAATAGAGAGGTCATGTATAGAAAGCGTCTTAAAGACATGGCTTAAGCCCAATATATCTGCTGGAATTTCAACTCTTCCATTAAAATGAATTCCAGTCCCAGAGGGCTCACAATCTATGGGACAAAATTCATAGTCTGTAACAGAGAGTTTGGATACAGAAATAAAATTCCGCCTCTTTTTAAAAGCTGCATATTACGGTGGGTAAGCATGAGGAGGTTTGTGGCCTCCACGGCTCCCCTACAGCCACTCCCTAACCTCCTTTTTAGTAGAGGCAACTCGCAGACATTGTAGATTAAACTATTTTTTACCCACCCTCCTCCTATTTGACCCCTAACATTTTCAGACCTGGTTGAAAACGGTTGCTCTACAATTTCTGGGGAATTAGCCTATTTATTGAAAGCTAATTTTACTGAAACTACAACCGAGGAGGTTTAACGTCAAACTAGACTCTAAATCCCGCCCTATACAATGTCTGCGAGAATGCCTCTGCCCAATTCGGACATTACTTATACAATTCAGCCTCATTCAGATCCACCGTACCTTTGAGATCAATTTCCTCACAAGAGAAAAAACCTGCCAGAAATGTTGCCAAGAACCGGACAGCACAATGCAGTGGGAGAATAGGTAGATCTCGCCGATTAACACTCACCAAACATAAATCCTGCTCGCTTAAGAAGAACACCGCATTATGCTCCTAAGTCCAGCCATACAGAAATTGCGACAATCTCATGGAGGGGGCAACTGCTCCAACTGCAGAAAATATTAAGCAATCTTTTCTAAATCTTTCAGAAGATAATCAAGCACCAGTTATCTCTTAAAAACTTCCTTTTTCATGGCGCCGCATCACTTACCTTTCCATCATGTCGGAAAGCGGATCACAAGTCTGTCTCCATCAGTAAGCCTAACGTATTTTGGCTTCAAGAGCTAATGCAGAATTACTCTCCCACGGGCACAGTCAGGATAAAGAGACGCGATTCCATATCCTCGCAACGTCACATTACTTACCGGCTCAAGCATACTGGAGGACACGGTCCACTTGCTTTACACGTCGTCCCGTCGTTGAATTAGATGGTCAACCAGCAAGATTCTCATCTCCTATGACTACACGCGTAACAGCCATGTAAATTACACGTTTAAAGTAGGGAAAAACACACAATGAAATCAAAACCTATCTAAGAACACTTGCCTGAAGTATGGAGGAAATACAATAAAACCGAAAACCACTTAAGCAAAACTCTAACCCTATCCCGTCACGGCAGTGCATCCGGTTCCAGCCAGCATAAAACATTACTTAAAAGCATGGCTTATACCAAAATCCTTTTGCTGGATTTGTAAGTTTTTATCAATAAGAATTACATTCACATTCTTCAGGCCAAAATGTATACTCTGTAACGGAGAGGTAGGATACAGAAAGCGTCTTAAAGACATGGCTAAGGCCCAATATTTCTGCTGGAATTCTAACTCTTCTATTAAAATGAATTCCAGTCCCAGTGGGCTCACAGTCTACGGGACAAAATTCATAGTCTTTAACAGACAGGTAGGATACAGAAAGCGTCTTAAAGACATGGCTTAAGCCCAATATTTCTGCTGGAATTCCAACTCTTCTATTAAAATGAATTGCAGTCCCAGTGGGCTCACAGTCTACCGGACAAAATTCATAGTCTGTAACAGAGAGGTCATGTACAGAAAGCGTCTGAAAGACATGGCTTAGGCCCAATATATCTGCTGGATAATAGTGACAGGATAATAGTGCTATTATCTCTGATCATAGGGGCAGTAAAGCCCCGCACTGTTCTAGCGCTATATTTACAGTGTGTTTGGAACAGAATGGGGCTTTATGTCACCTGGGCACTTGGCAGGGCCGTGCCTAGGGTCTCTGGCGCCCCCCTGCACACTATCAGTTGGCACCCCCCCTGCACACTATCAGTTGGCGGCGGCCCCCCTGTGAAAATGATCGCTCACCACTTGCCACACTGACAGGAATTGCCAGCAATATTCTTAGAAACAAACTGCTATACATTGCAAAATAAGATAGCAGATGTAAATTCTCAAAGTGGACATATTCCAAACACTAAAATGAAAATAAAATGATTTTTTTTCTACCTTTGTTGTCTGGTGACTGTTTTTCTGATCATGCTGGCCTAGTATCTGATTCTGCTGCTATCTGTCCTCTTAACTCCGTTTCCAAGGCTTCCTTTCCATTTATTTCTTTCCTTTCCTCCTTTCTTCTTCATTTCTGGTCCTCAGCTTCTGCCTATTTTCTTCATCCATGTGCAGTTTTTCTCCTCTCTTCCTTTTCCCTCATTTCATCTCCTTCATCTCTCTTCCCTCCCCTCTATATCCAGCAATTTATCCTCTCTCCCTGAGCCTTGCCCTCCCATCCATGCTCCTCTTGTCCCCTGCCCCCTCCATTCATCCCTATCCAGCAAATCCCCTCGCTCCCCTCGCCCTGCCCCTCCCATCCATGCTCCTCTGTCACCCTCCATTAATCCCTATCTAGCAATTCCCCTCTCTCCCTTCCATGACCCCCCCCCCTCGCATCCATGCTCCTCTCTCTCCCATGTCCCATCATGTCCCAAGTTGGCCTGGCCCACCCTCTTCTTCCCTCCCCCTTCGCATCTATGCTCTCCTCTCTCCCCTGCCCTCCCGCTCCCATTGTTCAACTGCCCGCCCTCTTCTGTCCCCCCCCAACATCCCTTTTCTTTTTTTTTTTTATTTACCTCCGTGGCGGTCCAGCTGCGCAGCGTCAGTGAAGGAGGTGGCGCTCCCGACGTCTCTAGCCTTCCCTTTGCTGTGTTCCGCCTTCTTCTGACGTCAAGGAATGACGTCAGAAGAAGGCAGAACACAGCCAAGGGAAGGCTAGAGAAGTCGGGACCGCCGCCTCCTTCACTGATGCTGCGCTGCTGGACCGCCACAGAGGTAAATTAAAAAAAAAAAAAAAAAAAGGGATGTTGGGGGGGGGGGGGAGGGAGAAGAGTGCGGGAAGTTGAACAATGGGAGCGGGAGGGCGAGCGAGGTGAGCATGGTGCGGTGGTGCCCCCTGCCATGCTTATCTCGCTTACCGTGTTGGCATGGCCCTGGCACTTGGGCCCAGCTTCTCTGCTCCCTCTCCTCTCTGACCCCACCCCATCCACCTTCTCTCCCTCTCTTCCCTTTTCCTTCCAGGATCTGATTCTTTCTCCCATTGTGGGTTCAACATTTGACCTCCTCTTCCTTCATCTCCTTGGGCTGGCACCTCTCTCCCTTCCCTCCAGCCCACAGGTCCAGCACCTCTCTCCTTTTTCTCCAACCCCACTCACTGCAGGTCCAGGACTTCACTCCCCTCCAATCTCCAGCCCCTCTGTAGGTTCAGCACCTCTCCCCCTTCCATCTGACCAGCAGCTCCCCTTGCAGGTCCAGCATCTCTCTCATCTCCCTCCGGTCCCCCTAGAGGTCCAGGTTCTCTCACCCTTCCTTCCAACTTCCAGCCCCCCTCAGGTCCAGCACCTCCCTTCCCTCCAGCCTCAAACCCTCCCTTGCAGGTCTAGCACCTCTGGAAATGGTATCTATGCTCTCCCATTCTCTGAGCCCCAACCACATTGCTTTCAACATCTTACTATTGCACTGCCTGGCAGCAATTCATACAGGTCTGCTCCGGGGACTTCTTTATGCCGTGTCCCATCCACTTCATAGCAGAGGGAAGACCTGGGAGCACGTCTGTATGAATTGCTGCCGGGCACTGCAGTAATGTAATGCTGAAAGTGCTGTGACCAGGCTGGGACAGGGTTGAGGCAGGCAAAGGCACCTCTAGACCGGCGGGGGCAGAGAGAGAGGAAACGAGCCAGTGAGAAAAAAGTACAGAGTCCTATGGAGGGAGATGGGATCCCTGGCAGCTCATGTGGGGCAAGGGGTAATGTCTCCCATCCCCCCCCCCCCCACTGCATCCATGGCAACCTCTTTCTGGATAGGTCCTGTATTACCTTGTTAGACATTGCTGCAAACTGCACTTCAACTGATTGCACACAGCGCCTGTACAACGGGTCAGTATACCATGCAGTGACGTTCCACATGCATAAACTTCCACTTCACCAGATCAATTTACCTTCCCCTCCTTCCACCAGCTTTCCAGGAGTTTGAGGGTTGCTGTTTGCTACTGCTGGACTGTAGTATTCTGCAATCTGCACAATTAATTGAAAGGCTGTGTAGCTACACCTTAATCAGCAGCAGAGGGTGAGACAAAGACTGGGTGGGCCTGGGCCCACCTGCAGCTAGCTCCTGCCACAAAAGAAACACACAAAAAATAATCCCTAACTTGCCTTTATTTTTTTTAATTTCCTTAAGAAAAAATTTCAGTACATTACAAAACAGTTATTGTGCTATTGGCACAGAAAACATCAGCCTGAAAGATTCTACTCACTAAAAAACAACTTCTAGAATTCCATAAAGAACCATTTACAACTTTCACACACAGCCCACACTCTGTTATCTAGCTATATACCTCAACAATTATTCATGTCAAATATTTCTGATCCAGCTTTTACCTATTTTAAGCTCTTAGGTCTTGATTGCCTTGAAGCAAATTTGCTTTAATATATATATAAAACTCAGGGTTATTTCTATTTTAACTCATCAGCCTAACCAGTTGCTCAATTATATTTTTATATCAGAAACAGCCTATTTTCTGTCCTAAGTGATCAAACAGCCATTTATTATTTAAAACAAATCACACATCTCACACCACCTTCTTTCTCTATTTCATTTTTTAATACAATAAATCCAGAACAGCATCACCTTTTATTTCTGACAAATCCTTTCCATTAAACACTCTCCTTCTCACACTTTCTTTATTCATACACATACTTCAATTAACTTTCCTGTTTTTCTGCCAAGTTCTCAGTTCACACAGCGCTGGATAAAACGCAGCTTTCGCCTTCGAAGCCTCTTCTAGTTGCCTAAAGGTAACAGTTTAACACAGGACAGAAACTGTAATTAGCACCAGACTGCGCTGCGGTGGAAGGTGAGGAGCGAGCGTTTTGATTGGCTGTCAGACATGCAGACGAAGCCTTTGATTGGCTGTAAGGCTAAAGCGGGAAAAGGCTGGTGCTAAGCAGCTTTTGTCCTGCGCTAGTAACACTGTTGCACTTCACAAAACATAAAGTAACTTTATTCCCACACTTACTCCATTACTCTGCACGTTCTTTACCTTTTATTTTGCGTGGGCCCAGAATTAACTAGGATGGCCAGTTTCACTCCCCCCCCCCCAAAACATTTCTCCTTCTCTCCCCAATCCCCCACCACATATATATAAAATACATTTCATACCTTCCCCCCCAAGGCCCAGCAACCCCCTTCCCCATATACCTCAAAAGCGGCCGCACTCATTCATGCGCAACGCAGCAGAGGGAAGCTGAATCGCTGAAGCCGCCTCTGAGGAACATGGGGAAGGGAAGGGGGATCAGACAAGGGGGCAGATACCAGCGGAGAAGAAGAAGAAAGGAAAAAGTGGTGCAGTCCCAAATGTTTTTCCCCCAGAGCCTGTGTCCAGAGAGTAGGTACAACTGAGCGAGTAGGCAAAAAAGCCGAGACTGTTCAATTGTAAGAACCAATTCCTCCGCCACTACCGGGAAAACAAACCTTCCCGTTCCCGCTAAGATAAAAATCAGCAGAAAGAAAAACACCGCGCGCAATCTCTTACCAGCCTCACCCGCTTGCCTTTGCACCTGTCGGTACCACGCCCTCTGACGTAAGACGTCCCTTCGGAGGGGGCGAGACCGACAGACGCAGAGTGCGCGCGCGGGGTTGGATCACTGGGCCCCGCGCTGTGATTTTTCTCTGCTTCTGACGTCAGGACTGCGGCTGCACAAAAAAAAAGGAGGTGAGGGTCCGGATGGGAGAAGGGTGAGTGCTGCTGACTGGGGATGGTAAAAAGGGAAATAGGATACTGCTGGACATCGAAGTGGAAGGAGAAAAGCTTGACCGTAGCAGAAAAATTAATGGAAGATCAATGGAGAAGATGAAGTGTGGGGAAGGGGAGAAAGATAAAAGATATACGGCTTCGGGTAAAACTTGGATCCTGTGGACCCCACGGATCCAAACTACATCAACAGGAAGCCCTGCTGCAAAGATGTTAGAAGAATTGGCAACGGGAGCCAGTATGATTACAGGAATAAAGTCACCAGACAACAACAAAGCTAGAAAATGTTTCTTTATTTTCTATTTAGTCACTGCAATTGGTTTCTTCTGCTATATTTTTGTTTAAATCTATTTATTGATAAATAGTACACATAACAATATAAGCCCGGTTAAAAGTTGAGGCTAGAGAAACAGCACAACCAAGTCATACGAACTTAATTACTGCCATACTGGGACAGACCAAAGGTCTATCAAACCCAACACCTTGTTTCTAACAGTAGCCAATCCAGGTTGCAAGGACCTGGTAAAATCCCCAAACAGTACAATACATTTTATGCTACTTATGCTAGAAATAAGCAGTGGATTTTCCCCAAGTCCATTTTAATAATGGCTTATGGATTTTTCTTTTAGGAAGCTATCCAAACCTTGTTTAAACCCTGCTAAGATAACTGCTTTTACTACATTCTCTGGCAATAAATTTCAGAGTTTAATGACACATTGAGTGAAGACATATTTCCTCTGATTAGTTTTAAATTTACTACTTTGTAGCTTTATTGCGTGACCCCTAATCCTAGTATTTTTGGAAAGAGTAACTAAGTGATTCATGTCTACCCGTTCCACTCCACTCATTATTTTATAGACCTCTATTGAGATATAATAGAGGTCTATAAAATAGGTATATCCTCCTCCCTGAAATTTGGTGATGAATTATTGTATAGAACAGTGTAGAAAAATTAACACAAAATACAGCCTTTATTAGTGCTGTTTCCACCAGCTACAATCATGCTGAAGCTGTTTTAGTGATAGTTTGAGTATCACTAAAACACTAAACCTGCAAATAGGTGGGAAAATGTGGGATACAAGTGCAATAAATAAATAAATAAATTTCACGACTAGTAAAACAGGCCCGTTTCTGACACAAATGAAACGGGCGCTAGCAAGGTTTTCCTCAGAGTGTGTATGTTTGACAGAGAGAGAGAAAGTGTGTGTGAGAGAGAGAGAGAGAGAGACAGAGTGTGTGAGAGACAGAGAGATAGAGTGTGTGTGGCTCCGAGTTCCATGACCCCCCTTCCCTCCCTCTCCTCTGAGTTCTTGCCCCCCTTCCCTCCAACTTCCATGCCCCCTCCCTCTTCTCCATAGCATGTTCCATGCCCCCTTTCCTCGGAGTGTGTATGTTTGAGAGAGTGTGTGGGTGAGAGAGAATGAGAGAGACAGACAGACAGACTGAGTGTGAGTGTGTGTGTGTGTGTGTGTGTGAGAGTATATGTGAGAGACAGAGAGTGAGTGAGTGTGTGTGTGTGTGTGTGTGAGAGAGAGAGAGAGAGAGAAAGAGAAGCCTTCAAGCATTCGTGCGCTCTGTAAGGCTCTATCTCCTCAATTGATGACACGTAGTTCCGGAACGTTGCAGGAATACTTCAAGGCTTGAAGCCTTCACTTTCTCAGCTTCAGAATGTTGGCGGTGCATTTTATTATATAGCATAGGATATATCTACATACAAGACGCTTTCAAATAAAAAGTTGTAAAATAAATAAAAATAAACAAAATATATACTTTTGTCCTCCACATTTTATGTTTCAATATATTTATTGATGACATTGATATACATCTCTAATTCTACATATGTACATACAGAAAGATATACATTAACTGGCTACTGTTTGATTATTTCTGCCATCCATTTTCTCATTATACCCCCTCCTTTTCTCCCCTTCCCCCCCCTCCAACCTCCCCCTCCCCTCCCCTCCCCTTTCCCACTAGTATCTATGTATTAGGTTCCCCCCAGTTTACACCAACATTGTTAACAATCAAACGAAACCAAATAACCAGAGGCCACGGACTTTTCATATACTGCCTCGCGAGGAACCTTGTTTCTTATAGCCCCTCGCTGCTAGTCCCAGCCTCTATGGCTTTTTAACTAATAATAGAACCGTTCATAACATTCCCTAGATTTCAATATAGCCAGCTTGCAGCATTAGTATGCTGTTGGACCTTTTGAGTCCTGGCGAGCCGATAGAAGCTCCCGCTGACTCCAGTGTTCAACCTTTTAAAGCATTATAAGAGCTTTATTAGCATTCCACCGTATATCAGTTTTGTCATAATAGTAATTTTATCTCTTTCAGGGATATGTATCATACTGGCTACAATCGATTCCAGCCTTATCAGCAGTTGTATCCTTCCCTTCCTCTCCTCCCCCCCTCCAACATTCTCTATATCAGATATATATTCCCTATTCCCTCTTCAGATCTCTATATAACATTCCTGGTGGAACTTAGGTTACCTTCAATCCATATAGCCCCCCTCCCATCCCTATCCCCTTCCCCCCCTAGTATGTCCTCCACATTTTAAGGCACTGCCTATCCAACTGGAACAACTTTTGACTTTTTACAAATGGACCATGCATACGCATTCCGTTATCTCTAATAATCTTTTACTATTGTTTTCAATAGCGTTTGCTATTGTTTTGGGTGAACGACTGTGGTGGCAAGCTCCACCTACTGCCTTCAACCCATATAAGGGGCTAGAATAGCCTCGTACCGTCTTGTTCTCAATCTAACCTAATTGCTTGGTCCCATCCTCTTCACAGGAGGGGACTGTGGGGGGAGATTACTTTGTAAAATGTGAATGGGCCACATACATTGTTTGTATTATCTATTGGTTGGTTGTTTGGATTCTTTGCTCTGATGACTATGAGGAAAGGCTAAAGCGTCTAGGGCTCTTCAGCTTGGAGAAAAGGCATCTGAGGGGAGATATGATAGAGGTGTATAAAATAATGATTGGAGTTGAACAGGTAGATGTGAAGCGTCTATTTACGCTTTCCAAAAATACTAGGACTAGGGGGCATGCGATGAAGCTACATTAAAATGTAATTAAACTCTGGAGTTCGTTGCCAGAGAATGTGGTAAAGGCGGTTAGCTTAGTGGAGTATAAAAAGGTTTGGATAGCTTCCTAAAGGACAAGTCCATAGAACATTATTAAATGGACTTGGGGAAAATCCACTATTTCTGGGATAAGCAGTATAAAATCTCTTTAACAAGGCGTACCACAAAGATCTACAAATGTTAACTCCTACATAAATATCCAGAATTGTCTTACAATTTTTGCCTGTTACACTACTATCATGTTTTACCATTATCATGTTACCCAAGATCCTCTGTACTACTAAATGTCTATTTTCTCATATATTTCCACTATTCATGATGTATGGTAAGCCACATTGAGCCTGCAAAGAGGTGGGAAAATGTGGGATACAAATGCAATAAATACATACAAAATAAATAAATAAAATGTTTTGTACTTTTTTTGGATCTTACCAGGTATTTGTGACCTGGATTGATCACTGTTGGAAACAGGATGCTGGGCTTGATGGACCTTTGATCTGTCCCAGTATGGCAATACTTATGTACTTATGTATATGCTTTCCTTTCTATAAACGGAGCAGGGCGAGGAAATTCCTGGAGGTAAAGTCCATAAACTGTTAGTATATTGGACTAGATGGACCTTTGGTCTGATCCAGTAGGGAAATTCTTATATTAATAAAAAAAAAGCTTCAAACATACCATTACTTGAAAATGCTCTCCTTTCTATAAGTGGAGCAGGGCGAGGAAAGCAATCGCTGCTCCCCTTTCGAGGGCACACTAGACCTGTGAGTAAACGAGGGGGACAAACTTACCTATTCACTTTTCTCTTACCATTACCACATTCTCATCCACAAAGCCACCGAGGTGAGCACTACTCTTCACTTCCTTTCACTCGCATCCCTTTGGCACCAGTATTTTTACTTCCTGCTATATCCCCTGGGAGTGACCCAATAGAGAGGACAATTTTCAGAGTAAATAGCGATGTAATCACACACACTGGCTGCCTGAAAGTTATCCTGCCATATTCAAAGCCAGTTATTGAATAAATTGTGACTTAATCACACAAATTGACTGTCTGAAAATTGTCCTGCCTCAACATGGTAAGAAGTACCCATCTGGAACAACATTAGTATTGTCGGTCTCATTTAAAGGTGGTCGAGAGAAAATTAACAGGCACATATTGCATTTCCAGCTCCTATCTGCTTTACTGGCATAAGTACACACATAATTAAAAAAAAAACATTTAAAACAACAGATTCAAACGTTCAGGGGTGTTCCTCACCCACATAAAAAAAAAAAAGAAAAACAGATGCAAACAGTCAGGGGTATTCTGCATCCACAGATATTTTTAAAGTGGAAGTATATGTGTACTTCTGCTTTAAAAAAACGGATGCAGTTTTCCTGAGTAAAAATATTCACAGACTTTCCTTTTTGTTTTAATGCATTTATTTGGTCTTATATCCCACATTTTCCAAATCAGGTTTGGTTCAATATGGCTTAACAAAGAGCAGTCAACGTGACGTACAGTGTAACTAATAACAATTGATACGAATTGTAGTGGGCGATTAACACATTTACATTGGGACATAGAGAAGTGTAGCTGTGAGTCTTAAGGGAGAGTAAGATATTCAAAGTCTAAAATTAGGGGAGGTGTCATTGTTGATCAGTGGGAAAATGAGGAGGAACAGAATTGTGATGTGTGGGTGGTCATCGGTGAAGATTAACCTGCATCACTAAAACATTTTGAGTAGAGGTGTGATTTTAGCATTTTGTGAAACAGAAGGTATTCGGTTAAGCTTCTAATGTTTAAGGGTCGGGCGTTCGAGGACTTGGTGGTGAGATAGAAGAACTGTGATCTAATGGGGTGATCTGAATGACTTACATAAATCCTTACTTTCTCTGCCTCCCCTGCCCTCTGCAGTGTCTTTCTAAATTTGAGATACTGTAATTCTGTATATCCCTCTCAGGTATCTCACTACTGCAGTGGGGTTCATTGACAGTCCTTGAGGGTCACAGGGTGTCCTTAGGACAGATAGACGTAGTCTTCCGATGACCTGAGGTAGATGGTTCTCCCTTTGCATGAAATCACTGCCTCAATATCAGTCTAAAAGTCACACTGTAATATAAGGCTTTTCCTGTTGTAGCAGTGTGCAAGTAAGTTGCAGTTGCTCCAGCATCTGTTCAAAGGTTTCAAAAGTTGTCTCAATTTAATGCCTGCATAATCAGCACAGTTCAAAGCCATCTGACAGTCCTTTCGGGCAGAGTAACTTGAGCTTTCATGGGATTGTCCTGTTTGAAACACAACCACATTAATTCCATAAAACAGTGATCAACTGTAAATTTACACCCTCCTCACTTTCCCCGCAATTACCATGCCTGGAGTTCTCCCATAATCTTCCCCCTTTATTGTACTCGTGATATTTCACAACGCTATAGGTTAATAATATAGTGTTGTAGTACATAAGCAAATGCAGTCAACATCTTGAAACAAAAGCACAGAGGCAAGATAAAGATAGGTGAATATAAGTAACCCATAGAGTCAGGTAACACATACGTGAATATACAAAAGCACAGAGGCAGGAAGCAGATAGGAATACATAAGTAACTCATACAGTCAGGTAATATATATGAACATAATTACATAAGCATTGTCAGACCAAAAGTTCATCAAGCCCTGTATCCTGTTTGCAACAGTGGACAATCCAGGTCACAAGTACCTGGCAAGATCCCAAAACAGTGCAATACATTTTATGCTGCTTATCTTAGAAATACTCATTTACTTTTAATATCACATAAGCACAGCATTGTGGTTACGTGACACTTATCTGGTCAAACTGGTGTGCTCTTGTGCCCCGACAGGTGCCTGTTTTGCAATCTGTGCTTCGTCAAGGGGGAGCTATACACCAGATCTATCAAAAAATAGAAAACATATAAACATAATAAGCCACCTTACCACCCTTAAAGTACTCCATTATCTTAATAAAAAAACAAGCCCACAGACTTACTGTTTGCCGTGTCTCGTTGCTGCCTCACGCTAACGAACAAATATGGCGAGAACACCCATCTGAAAAATGACCAAATCCAAGGCATTTGGTCGTGTGAGGAGCCAGCATTCGTAGTGCACTGGTCCCCCCTCACATGCCTTTCGCTGCCCCATTTCGTTGCACCCGACGTAAAAGCCGTCGAAACCACCGCTATCGATGCGGAGCTAGCCAATAGCAAAACACCGCCGTTTTGTATGCGACCACACGCTACCCACCATTTCGCTGCTCTCGACACAATTGCTGGCGAAAACCACCGCCATCACAACGGGTCCTGATACGACTGCACTTCCGGGCCAATATTCGCTATCTGTGAACTGCGCTAATTCTCCCACACTCCCCAGCACACCCTACCGTACGTTCCCATTATGTCACCTCTGTCCACCAAGCACCAACCACAACCACATGGGACAAGGCAGAAGCTAGAATTGGACAAGACAAGGCTGGAGAAGACAGGCAGGACAAGGACTGAAACTAGAGACAAGGGTTGGCAGGAACTCCGAGACACAGAGCTTAGTCAAGATCGGGAGGCGGGGCTGGTGGTTGGGAGGCAGGGATAGTGCTGGGCAGACTTATACGGTCTGTGCCAGAGCCGGTGGTGGGAGGCAGGCATACTACTACTACTTAACATTTCTAGAGCGCTACTAGGGTTACGCAGCGCTGTACAAATTAATAACTAAGGACGGTCCCTGCTCAGAAGAGCTTACAATCTAAAGGACGAAATGTCAAGTTGGGGTAGTCTAGATTTCCTGAGTACAGGTGTTGTGATTAGGTGCCGAAAGCGACATTGAAGAGGTGGGCTTTGAGCAATGATTTGAAGATGGGTAGGGAGGGGGCCCGGCGTATGGGCTCAGGGAGTTTGTTCCAAGCATGGGGTGAGGCGAGGCAGAAAGGGCGGAGCCTAGAGTTGGCGGTGGTGGAGAAGGGTACTGAAAGGAGGGATTTGTCTTGAGAGCGGAAGTTACGGGTAGGGACGTAAGGGGAGATGAGGGTAGAGAGGTAAGGAGGGGCTGCAGATCGAGTGCATTTGTAGGTTAGTAGGAGAAGCTTGAACTGTATGCGGTATCTGATCGGAAGCCAGTGAAGTGACTTGAGGAGAGGGGTGACATGAGTATATCGGTCAAGGCGGAAGATAAGACGTGCGGCAGAGTTCTGGATGGACTGAAGGAGGGATAGATGGCTAAGTGGGAGGCCGGTGAGGAGTAGGTTGCAGTAGTCAAGGCGAGAGGTCATGAGAGTTCGAGTGGTGTGCTCAGAGAGGAAAGGGCGAATTTTGCTAATGTTGTAGAGGAAGAAGCGACAGGTCTTGGCTATCTGCTGGATATGCGCAGAGAAGGAGAGGGAGGAGTCGAAGATGACACCGAGGTTGCGGGCAGATGAGACGGGGAAGATGAGGGTGTTATCAACTGAGATAGAGAGTGAAGGGAGAGGAGAAGTGGGTTTGGGTGGGAAAACAATAAGTTCAGTCTTGGCCATGTTCAGTTTCAGGTGGCGGTTGGACATCCAGGCAGCAATGTTGGATAAGCAGGCCGATACTTTGGCCTGGGTTTCCGCAGTGATGTCTGGTGTGGAGAGATACAGCTGGGTGTCGTCAGCATAAAGATGATAGTGGAAACCGCGAGATGAGATCAGGGAGCCTAAGGAAGAGGTGTAGATTGAAAAAAGGAGGGACCCAAGGACAGATCCCTGAGGAACTCCAACAGAGAGCGGGATAGGGGAGGAGGACGAACCATGAGAGTGTACTCTGAAGGTACGATGGGAGAGATAGGAGGAGAACCAGGAGAGGACAGAGCCCTGGAACCCAAAGGAGGAGAGTGTGTCAACAAGTAGGTTGTGATTGACAGTGTCAAAAGCGGTGGATAGGTCGAGGAGGATGAGGATGGAGTAGTGACCTTTGGATTTGGCGAGGAACAGGTCATTGCAGACTTTAGATAGTGCTGTTTCTGTCGAGTGTAGGGGGCGAAAGCCGGATTGAAGCGGATCGAGGATGGCATGAGAGGAGAGAAAATCAATGCAGCAGCTGTGAATGGCGCGTTCAAGTATCTTGGAGAGGAAGGGTAGGAGGGAAATGGGGTGGTAGTTGGAGGGACAGGTAGGGTCAAGAGATGTTTTTTTGAGGAGTGGTGTGACCACTGCATGCTTGAAGGTGTCGAGGACAGTTGCAGTGGAGAGAGAGAGGTTGAGGATATGACAGATGGTGGGGGTGATAGTAGGAGCGATGGTGCTAAGTAGGTTGGTGGGGATGGGGTCTGAGGAACAGGCGGTGATGTCTGGTGTGGAGAGATACAGCTGGGTGTCGTCAGCATAAAGATGATAGTGGAAACCGCGAGATGAGCTCAGGGAGCCTAAGGAAGAGGTGTAGATTGAAAAAAGGAGGGGCCCAAGGACAGATCCCCCCCAGAGCGCATACCTCCCCCCCCCCCCCCCCCCCCGGAGCGCATACCTGCGGCGAGGGACGGGCGGGAGGGCTGATCCGCCCCAACTGAACTTTGGTGGGGTGTGTCGGCTCCGCGCTGGTTCACTGCTCTCTCTGTCCCGGAACAGGAAGTAACCTGTTCCGGGGCAGAGAGGGCAGTGCACCAGCGCGGAGCCGACACCCCCCAGCGGCGTGCAACCGGGGCGGTCCGCCCCCCCTTCCTACGCCACTGGAAGGAGGATAGCATGAATTTGAAGTGAATGAAATCAGTATGGGTGCGAGATTTCCTCCAGAGGCGTTCAGCCGAACGGGCGCAGGAGCGAAGGTATCGGGTGCAAGGGGTCAGCCAGGGCTGGGGATTGGTATGCCTTGTGGGACGGGAGATGGACGGTGCAAGGTGTCTAGAGCAGAGGAGAGAGTGGCATTGTAAGTGGAGACAGCTTTGTCAACAGATTCGGAGCACATGATGGAAGGGAGGAGATCAGAGATACTAGAGGATAAGGTGAGGGGGTCAACAGCCTGGAGATTTCTGCAAGTAGTATTTAGTGTTGGGCGAGATTGAGGGGGAGGGTGCTGATGTGTGAATGTGATTAGGTGATGGTCAGAGAGAGGAAGAGCTGATGGGCGGAAATTGGAGGGTGAGCAAGTAGAAGAGAGGACGAGATCAAGACAGTGGCCAGATTTGTGAGTAGGGGTGGAGGAGCTCAGTTGGAGGTTGAAGGAGGAGGTAAGAGTGAGGAACTGAGAAACATATGAGTCGGATGGGTTATCAATGTGTATATTGAAGTCACCAAGAATGAGGGATGGAGATGAGGGCTCAAGAAAAACGGAGAGCCAGGCATCGAAGTCGGTAAGGAAAGAAGGGAGGGACATTAGGGGGGCGGTAAATGACTGCAACTCTGAGTGGCAGCGGGTGGAATAGACGAATGGAGTGAACTTCAAAGGATGAGAAGCAGTGAGACTGGTAGGTGCAGAGGTTGAAAACTGCAGGAGGGCGAAAGTAGTAGCCCGATGCCACCTCCGCGACCAACTGGGCGGGGCGAATGGGAGAAAAGATAGCCTCCGTGGCATAGGGCCGCGATTGAGGCAGAGTCGTCAGGGGTGAGCAAGGTTTCAGTTAGGGCGAGCAGTTGAATGGAATGGGAGATGAAGAGATCGTGGGTGAAGGGAAGTTTGTTGCAGATTGCGCAGGCGTTCCACAGGGCGCACGAGAAGGGGAGGGAGGAGGGGGAGGAGGGGAATAGAGATGAGATTGGAGATATTGCGGGAACGTTTGTATAGATGAGATGAGGACAAGGACAGGTGTGGGGGACCTGGGTTGGGATTGATGTCTCCCGCGGATAGCAGGAGAAGGAGCAAGAGAGTGCGGAGAAGGGTGGGTGAGGAAGGGCGACGAAGGCGACGACAGTATGTGCTTAGGAGGAATGGGGAAGGGTTCATGGCAGGAAGGAGGTGTTGAAAGTTGAGAGCTAGGAAGGAGGAGGACGACAATAGGGATGGTGAGGTGGTGGGGGACAAGGGTAGGTAGGGTATTGCAGTAGTGAGCAGGACGGAAGAGGACAGGGATGGGTAGTGAGATCGTGTGGTATACAGCGGTGGGAGGGGGAAAAGATTAGGGAGGGACAGGGCAAGGAGTAGAATGTGATTGGGGGCCATGAGTAGTGACTGAGGTATCCACAGGGCAGGTAGATGGGCTGGGAAACAGGCAGGTGAGGGTGCGCAGTCGGCCAGGGAGTGATGAGTTGGTAGGAAGATGGGCAGGGAGGCAGGCAGGTTCCAGGGTGGACAGTCAGTCAGTCAGGTGATTGGCTAGTGGGCAGGTTGAGTGGCTAGCAGGCAGGAGCAGGTGGATTGGGCAGCAGGCAGGCAGGAGCAGGTGAGTGCGGTGGAGAGCACAGCAGCAGTACTGGAACAAGCTGGAATGGTATGAAGCAAGAGCTGGCGGACTGGAACAGGCTGGATCAGGCAGGCTGGAGCAAGTTGGAGCAGAAGGCCTGGAGTAAGCAGGGAGAAGCTGGATCAGGCAGACTGGAACAAACTGGAGCGGATGGACTGGAACAAGCAGGAAGCCGGAACAGGCGGACTGGAACAAGCAGGAAGCTGGAACAGGCGGACTGGAACAAGCAGGGAGAAGCTGGATCAGGCGGACTGGAACAGGCAGGAAGAAGAAGCTGGAGAGTGCTGGGCAGACTTATACAGTCTGTGCCAGAGCCGGTGCTTGGGAGGCGGGGCTGGTGGTTAGGAGGCGGGGATAGTGCTGGGCAGACTTATGCGGTCTGTACCCTGAAGAACACAAGTACAGATCAAAGTAGGGTATACACAAAAATAAGCACATATGAGTTATCTTGTTGGGCAGCCTGGATGGACCGTGCAGGTCTTTTTCTGCCGTCATCTACTATGTTACCACCCGATCCATACCCGGCTCCTTGTTACCTGCCCCCCCTTGACCCTACACCTTCGAACCCCATGCAAACGCTCACTCCCGAATTTTATTTTATTTTATTTTTATTTTAAGCACACAACTGCCCTCCGATAGTCATCACGATCCTCCGCTTTTTTTTAAATCCTACCTACTCTCTCATACCTGCGAGGAAGAAACAGAAATATTCAGTGTGAGAAATATCGTCCCACTGTCTGAGCACCACTGTAGGGAAGGAATATGAGGTGAAAAGGTGCTTGCAGGGATGAAATTAATCAGCCACCAGCAACTGTACACAGCAATGCTCCCTTCACCGGGTTGTGATCGGCCTCCCTTTAAGGGGTGGGCCTCGTTATTAACACACGTTAAGGGGTGGGCCTCGTTATTAACACACGATCTGCTATTTAAAAAAAAAAATAGTGTAATTGTCCCCAAAAAGCTGCCATGTACCATCTGCAGATACCAGACAGTAAAATTAGCATTCAATATGTAGCATGCACTGATACGACATTAATGCAAGACCTGCAATAAAAAAAGCAGTGGGAAACACCTCAATAGCTAGTGTACACACAGTAAAATCCCACATTAACTCTCAGAAGGTACCATGCTCTAAAGGGCCATTAACACACGACTGCAACTTAAAAAAACAGTGAAAATGTCCCCCCCCCCCCTCCAAAAAAAAGCTGCTGTATAAATTCTGAAGATACCACAGGATAAAATCCCACATTAAGTCTAGCAGGTACCACATATTAATGAATATTAATAGATGAACAGCCATTTTAAAAAATGTGATATTACCCTCAAAAGATGCAGTGCAGAATCTGCAGACACCACTTGGTAATATCTCACATTAATTCTCAGCAGGTACCAGAGTCGAATAGGACATTAACAGATGACCTGTAATTATGAAACAGAGGGAAACACCCCCCAAAATGCTGTGTACAATCTGCAGATACCACATGGTAAACTCAGATATTACCTCTCAGCAGATACCACGTTCTAATGGAACATGAACACACGATCTGAAATAAAAAAATAAACCCACTGTAAATGTCCCCAAAAGCTGAAGTACAATGGGCAGATACCAGACAGTACAATCCCACATTAACTCTCAGTATGTATCATGCTCTCATACGACATTTATGCCTAACCTGTAATTAAGAAAAAACAGTGGGAAACACCCCAAAAGATGCAGTGTACAACATGCAGATACCACATGGAAAAAAAATCACGCATTACCTCTCAGGAGATACCATGGTCAAATGGAACATTAACACACTCCGCGACCTCCGGCACGGCCTGCAGCCCGACACCGCTGCACCCTCTTTTCCAGCTGCCTTCTCAGACGCTGCTGCGGCATAATCTTTAACATAAAACTAAAATGGAACCATTAAGAAACCATCACACACAAGATTGTCCTGGCAGCTTTTATGCATTCTGTCCAAACGTGAATAAATTTAGTATAACAGCGACCTTTTGGAGTTACAAGAACTGGTAACATCCCCAACCCAGTACAATTATTTAATTGCCGCATTTGTACCCCAACATTTTTGCACCTACTTGCAGGTTCAATGTTCCAAAAGATATAACCATAAACAGAGTAAGAGATATGTTCCAATTTAACATATTAAACGCATACATGCAGCAAAGCCCTTTCATCCCACACACATTTAAAAGTGCTCCTACTAAATAAAGCACTGCCACTCTTGTAGAAACTATAGGAATTGGACATTGCTACCCTCTAGTGGCCAGAAGTTTGACTTTGTACACTAAAACATAATTGAGCCACTGCTACCATCTAGTGGCAATCAGGCGCGTATGCACTTACTTCTATTTGTGATAATAGGATGCATCATGAATGGCAGGGCAAAAACGTAGGAGAAAAAAGGTGCTACACGCTGCTACGTCCCTCCACCAAATGGCTGGTAAAAAGCACGGGAAAAACACAAGAACACGGCAATGTCTCCCTCTCGAAATGGCCAACGAAAAACGCAGTAAAACAAACCGCTGGGCCAGAATGGCCGCCCACAAGACGCCGCTGAAAAAACGCGGGAGGAACTGGTGAATCGCGCCACCGGCCCCATCCCGAAATACCTGTTGAGGAGCGCTGACAGCCACGCAGGCATGCTGAAATTCTGTCTGTAAACCGCTCCTTTGTCTGCGGTCCACGCGACTCAGCCTTTCGCCGCCCCATTTCTTTGCCCCCGACGTAAATCCTACCTACTCTCTCATACCTGCGAGGAACAAACAGAAATATTGTGTGAGAAATATCGTCCCACTGTCTGAGCACTACTGCTCTGAAGATACCACACGATAAAATCCCACATTAAGTCTAGCAGATACCACACATTAATGAATATTAATAGATGAACAGCCATTTAAAAAAATGTGATATTACCCTCAAAAGATGCAGTGCAGAATCTGCAGACACCACTTGGTAATATCTCACATTAATTCACAGCAGGTACCAGAGTCGAATAGGACATTAACAGATGACCTGTAATTATGAAACAGAGGGAAACATCCCCCAAAATGCTGTGTACAATCTGCAGATACCACATGGTACATGGTAAACTCAGATATTACCTCTCAGCAGATACCACGTTCTAATGGAACATGAACACACGATCTGAAATAAAAAAAATAAACCCACTGTAAATGTCCCCAAAAGCTGAAGTACAATGGGCAGATACCAGACAGTAGAATCCCACATTAACTCTCAGTATGTATCATGCTCTCATACGACATTTATGCCTAACCTGTAATTAAGAAAAAACAGTGGGAAACACCCCAAAAGATGCAGTGTACAACATGCAGATACCACATGGAAAAAAAATCACGCATTACCTCTCAGGAGATACCATGGTCAAATGGAACATTAACACATTAACACATTAACACATTAAAAAAGGCTCCAGGGGAGATCCGGGAAATTATAGACCGGTGAGTCTGACGTCGGTGCCGGGGAAAATGGTAGAGGCTATTATCAAAAACAAAATTACAGAGCACATCCGAGGACATGGATTACTGAGACCGAGTCAGCATGGCTTTTGTGTGGGGAAATCTTGCCTGACCAATTTACTTCAATTCTTTGAAGGAGTGAACAAACATGTGGACAAAGGGGAGTCGGTTGATATTGTGTAT
>NW_021963560.1:102342-121722 GCF_901765095.1 Microcaecilia unicolor | reverse complement strand
TGTCTGTCAAACATACACACTCCGAGGAAAACCTTGCTAGCGCCCGTTTCATTTGTGTCAGAAACGGGCCTGTTTTACTAGTCATGAAATTTATTTATTGCACTTGTATCCCACATTTTCCCACCTATTTGCAGGCTCAATGTTTTAGTGATATTGAAACTGAGTATCACTAAAACAGCTTCAGCATGATTGTAGCTGGTGGAAACAGCACTAATAAAGGCTGTATTTTGAGTTAATTTTCTACACTGTTCTATACTAATACATCACCAAATTTCAGGGAGGAGGATATACCTATTTTATAGACCTCTATTATATCTCAATAGAGGTATAAAATAATGAGTGGAGTGGAACGGGTAGACATAAATCACTTAGTTACTCTTTCCAAAAATACTAGGATTAGGGGTCCCGCAATAAAGCTACAAAGTAGTAAATTTAAAACTAATCAGAGGAAATATGTCTTCACTCAATGTGTCATTAAACTCTGAAATTTATTGCCAGAGAATGTAGTAAAAGCAGTTATCTTAGCGGGGTTTAAAAAAGGTTTGGATAGCTTCCTAAAAGAAAAATCCATAAGCCATTATTAAAATGGACTTGGGGAAAATCCACTGCTTATTTCTAGCATAAGTAGCATAAAATGTATTGTACTGTTTGGGGATTTTACCAGGTCCTTGCAACCTGGATTGGCTACTGTTAGAAACAAGGTGTTGGGTTTGATGGACCTATGGTCTGTCCCAGTATGGCAGTAATTAAGTTCGTATGACTTGGTTGTGCTGTTTCTCTATCCTCAACTTTTCACCGGCCTTATATTGTTATCTGTGTACCATTTATCAATAAATAGATTTAAACAAAAATATAGCAGAAGAAACCAATTGCAGTGACTAAATAGAAAATAAAGAAACATTTTCTAGCTTTGTTGTTGTCTGGTGACTTTATTCCTGTAATCATACTGGCTCCCGTTGCCAATTCTTCTATCATCTTTGCAGCAGGGCTTCCTGTTGATGTAGTTTGGATCCGTGGTCCACAGGATCCAAGTTTACCCGAAGCCGTATATCTTTTATCTTTCTCCCCCTTCCCACACTTCATCTTCTCCATTGATCTTCCATTAATTTTCTGCTACGGTCAAGCTTCTTCCTTCCACTTCGATGTCCAGCAGTATCCTATTTCCTTTTTACCATCCCCAGTCAGCAGCACTCACCCTCCTCCCATCCGGACCCTCACCGCCTTTTCTGTGCAGCCGCAGTCCTGACGTCAGAAGCAGAGAAAAATCACAGCGCGGGGCCCAGCGATCCAACCCCGCGCGCGCACTCTGCGTCTGTCGGTCTCGCCCCCTCGGAAGGGACGTCTTACGTCAGAGGGCGTGGTACCGACAGGTGCAAAGGCAAGCGGGTGAAGTGGTAAGAGATTGCGCGCGGTGTTTTCTTTCTGCTGATTTTTATCTTAGCGGGAACGGGAAGGTTTGTTTTCCCGATAGTGGCGGAGGAATTGGCTCTTACAATTGAACAGTCTCGGCTTTTTTGCCTACTCGCTCAGTTGTACCTACTCTCTGGACACGGCTGTGGGGGAAAAAATTTGGGACTGCACCACTTTTTCCTTTCTTCTTCTTCCGCTGGTATCTGCCCCCTTGTCTGATCCCCCTTCCCTTCCCCATGTTCCTCAGAGGCGGCTCAGCGATTCAGCTTCCCTCTGCTGCGTTGCGCATGAATGAGTGCGGCGCTTTGAGGTATATGGGGAAGGGGGTTGCTGGGCCTTGGGGGGAGGTATGAAATGTATTTATATATCTGTTGTGGGGGATTGGGGAGAGAAGGAGAAATGTTTGGGGGGGGGGGGGTGAAATGGGCCATCCTAGTTAATTCTGGGCCCACGCAAAATAAAAGGTAAAGAACGTGCAGAGTAATGGAGTAAGTGTGGAAATAAAGTTACTTTTTTTTGTGAAGTGCAACAGTGTTACTAGCGCAGGACAAAAGCTGCTTAGCACCAGCCTTTTCCCGCTTTAGCCTTACAGCCAATCAAAGGCTTCGTCTGCATGTCTGACAGCCAATCAAAACGCTCGCTCCTCACCTTCCACCGCAGCGCAGTCTGGTGCTAATTACAGTTTCTGTCCTGTGTTAAACTGTTACCTTTAGGCAACTAGAAGAGGCTTCGAAGGCGAAAGCTGCGTTTTATCCAGCGCTGTGTGAACTGAGAACTTGGCAGAAAAGCAGGAAAGTTAATTGAAGTATGTGTATGAATAAAGAAAGTGTGAGAAGGAGAGTGTTTAATTGAAAGGATTTGTCAGAAAAAAAGGTGATGCTGTTCTGGATTTATTGTATTTAAAAAATGAAATAGAGAAAGAAGGTGGTGTGAGATGTGTGATTTGTTTTAAATAATAAATGGCTGTTTGATCACTTAGGACAGAAAATAGGCTGTTTCTGATATAAAATATAATTGAGCAACTGGTTAGGCTGATGAGTTAAAATAGAAATAACCCTGAGTTTTATATATATTAAAGCAAATTTGCTTCAAGGCAATCAAGACCTAAGAGCTTAAAATAGGTAAAAGCTGGATCAGAAATATTTGACATGAATAATGTGTTGGTATGTAGCTAGATAACTGAGTGTGGGCTGTGTGTGAAAGTTGTAAATGGTTCTTTATGGAATTCTAAGTTGTTTTTTAGTGAGTAGAATCTTTCAGGCTGATGTTTTCTGTGCCAATAGCACAATAACTGTTTTGTAATGTTTTCTTAAGGAAATTAAAAAAATAAAGGCAAGTTAGGGATTATTTTTTGTGTTTCTTTCTGTGGCAGGAGCTAGCTGCAGGTGGGCCCAGGCCCACCCAGTCTTTGTCTCACCCTCTGCTGCTGATTAAGGTGCAGCTACACAGCCTTTCAATTAATTGTGCAGATTGCAGAATACTACAGTCCAGCAGTAGCAAACAGCAACCCTCAAACTCCTGGAAAGCTGGTGGAAGGAGGGGAAGGTAAATTCATCTGGTGAAGTGGAAGTTTATGCATGTGGAACGTCACTGCATGGGATACTGACCGTTGTACAGGCGCTGTGTGCAATCAGTTGAAGTGCAGTTTGCAGCAATGTCTAACAAGGTAATACAGGACCTATCCAGAAAGAGTTGCCATGGATGCAGTTGGGGGGGGGGGGGGATGGGAGACATTGCCCCTTGCCCCACATGAGCTGCCAGGGATCCCATCTCCCTCCATAGGACTCTGTACTTTTTTCTCACTGGCTCGTTTCCTCTTCTCTCTCCCCCCGCCGGTCCAGAGGTGCCTTTGCCTGCCTCAACCCTGTCCCAGCCTGGTCACAGCACTTTCACATTACATTACTGCAGTGCCCGGCAGCAATTCATACAGACGTGCTCCCAGGTCTTCCCTCTGCTATGAAGTGGACGGGACACGGCATAAAGAAGTCCCCGGAGCAGGCCTGTATGAATTGCTGCCAGGCAGTGCAATAGTAAGATGTTGAAAGCAATGTGGTTGGGGCTCAGAGAATGGGAGAGCATATATACCAGATCCAGAGGTGCTAGACCTGCAAGGGAGGGTTTGAGGCTGGAGGGAAGGGAGGTGCTGGACCTGAGGGGGGCTGGAAGTGGGAAGGAAGGGTGAGAGAAGCTGGACCTCTAGGGGGACCGGAGGGAGATGAGAGAGATGCTGGACTTGCAAGGGGGCTTGAGATCAGAGGGAAGGGAGAGAAGTGCTGGACCTGCAAGGGGAGCTGGTGGTCAGATGGAAGGGGGAGAGGTGCTGAACCTACAGAGGGGCTGGAGATTGGAGGGGAGTGAAGTCCTGGACCTGCAGTGAGTGGGGTTGGAGAAAAAGGAGAGAGATGCTGGACCTGTGGGCTGGAGGGAAGGGAGAGAGGTGCCAGCCCAAGGAGATGAAGGAAGAGGAGGTCAAATGTTGAACCCACAATGGGAGAAAGAATCAGATCCTGGAAGGAAAAGGGAAGAGAGGGAGAGAAGGTGGATGGGGTCAGAGAGGAGAGGGACACATTGGTTTGGGGGAGGGAGAGAGCAGACAAGCTGGGCCCAAGTGCCCAGATGATCTAAAGCCCCATTCTGTTCCAAACACACTGTAAAAATAGCGCTAGAACAGTGCGGGGCTTTACTGCCCCTATGATCAGAGATAATAGCACTATTATCTCTGATCATAGGGTAAAGTGTGGAAAGATTGTGCCTCCACCCTAAGCCCATGACATGGGGCTGTCCCCCTTGACACAAGTCCATGGGGGAGGGGGGGGGCTTGAGATCTGGTGGATGTCCAGCCCGCCAATCCCCTCTTGCATCCCCCCCCCAAAAAAGCGCTGGTGGCCCAGTGGGCGTGAATCAAACCTCGCAGCCTGGTAGTCTAGTGGCTCTCTTCTCTGCCCTCCCCCCATACTTTTGTTGGAGGAGGGAGGTAGTACACTCCCTCTTCTAGTGCCGCCTTGAAAATGGCGGTGCCCTGCCTAGTGCATCCTGGGATGCACTGGGTGGGGCTTCACACCATATAAGGGCATTTCTCCCTTATATGGTGTGAAGCCCCACCCAGCGCATCACAGAATGCACTGGGCAGGGCTGGGTGCGGCCATTTTCAAGGCAGCACTACTTCAATAAAAGTATGGGGGTGGCAGGGAAGAGTGCCGCTAGACCACTAGGTTGGATGGGCTTGATTCGCAGCCCAATCGTCCACCAGGGCTTTTTTGAGGGGGGTGCAAGGGGGGTAGGGGATCTCCAGCTCCCCCCCCTCTGTGAATTTGTGTTGGGGGGGGACTGGAGGTTGGGTGGATCTCCAGCCCCCATGTCGCTGGCTTGTGGTGTGTATGGGGGGGGGGAATGGGGGGCCTGCTAGCATGCAAATGCATTCTGGACAGGGCTCACCATTCCTCCCTAATGGTCTGCAAATCCTAATACCAGCTCCGGGCTGGTGTAGGGTTTTCCTTGGACAGCTCACCAATGTTTGGCGTGCTGCTCACTGATCGTAGGGGAGGAATATGTTTACCGTGCATTTGCATGCTAGTTGTGCTAAGAGCCCTTGTTTAACATGCATTTGCATGCTAGTTGCGGTCAGAGCGCACGAGCGCATTGTTTCATGTGATCATGGGGTGGTAGAAAATAGAGGAGCTAGTGTGGCGCTAATAGCCTCTAGCGCCTGCATTTGCTTCTTATCATCGGCCCAAAGGTGGTCTATAGAAACAGAGGGAAAATGATGGGCATTGGGTGGGAGCAGAGGGGCTGAAACTCAAAGGGAAGATGCCTCTCTGTGTCCATATGCCGTCCCCATACATCAATACTTGATACGAGGGGGTGGATGAAATATATGAAAAAAAGAGACAATTCTGGATAGGGCATGGGTACATCAGGTGGCGGATTTTTCTCTTTCAAAAAGTTGACAACCCTAGTGCCCACACGTCCAACCTGTTGGCCCACCCAAAAGTTGTCTTCTGGTTATGTCACTGTTCTGTGGAAGGTAGTTTTACAGTATTGTAGTTATCCAATCCTCCATTGCCCCAGGTACAAATAAGTACCTGTATACAATATGTAAGCCGCATTGAGCCTGCCATGAGTGGGAAAGTGCGGGGTACAAATGTAACAAAAAAAAAAATCCATCCTGAATGAGGAACACACTGTTACTTTATGTTCACTAAAGCGGGAGACATTCCCTTCTCTTGTTCAGTTTTAAAGGTAGAAGAATAAGTTTTGGTTTTCGAGTGGAGGAGTAGCCTAATGGTTAATGCAGTGGACTGAGAACTAGGGGAGAGGGAGCCTCATGCCTTTTATGGCTACGCAGGTGGCACATCCCAAAAGCCAGCCCTAACTGCATGGTATACCTTAGAACTACTGAGCAACCAACATTTTTCTTTTTAGGTATTGAGAAATTGAGAGACATTAAAAGCCTGATTCGGCAAAGACACAGAATTTGAAGATTTTTAGTGCTAGATGATAAAGTGTCAGTGATCCGGTCAGGCAATCTTTGATTTCTTCAGGACCGTCATACATAAGGAGCACCTACGGCCAGAAACACAAGTGGAAATAATGGAGTCATCGTGATCTACTTTGTCATCGAAAGCTAAGTTGAATATAGATTTAAGAGACGTTAAGCTGGTATATTATAAAGAACAAAGCGAATAATTTGAGATACGATGACTACATATCTATTGGTGGATCAGAGAAATTATGGATACATTAAACAGCTGATTTTTTTTCTCGTAGAGATTGAGTTGAGAACGGGGTTCCCTGATGGGCTGAAGTTGTAATCCTGTTTTATGGACTTAAGTTTTTCAAGTCCTGAGCATTAGAGTCTAGATTTGAGCACTTGGATTAAAAAATGTTAAAAGTTATCACCCCTTCTTCTGTTTTTTTTAACTACAGATTTTTTCTTCCATTTTGAAATTGAGTTTGTAAGTTTTTACTCTGTTGGGTTTTTTCGGAAGGAGGAGGAGCCTGTGATGCTAGCCAAAACAGTGGTGTCCTAATTTTAAAGGTACCCTGGGCTTTTGAGGCTATTTTTAGATATAATAATTGAGTTTAGTTTCTTTTGAATTTTTGCAGTCTTACAGTTTTTGATTTTTAAATTTTCTTTTTTAGGTATAAAATTTTAAAACAACTGATAATTGGTTTATTTCTCTTTTCAGGGCCTCTTTCTCTGAAAATATATATTTTTAGATGTGCATTCTGTTTATAATTTTGCTACTTTTCATGGAATTCGGTTTTAAATTTTTGGTTATAATAACAGCATGGAATTCGGATGATAATTAGTTCAGATCCATAGGTCTGAATGGTTGAATCAAATCAATTCTTGTATACCGCTAATATCCCCTTTCCAGGGTTCAGTACGGTTTACATTCTAGGTGAGACAAAAGCCGAAAATATTAATGTGAGGTATGAGAACAATTAGAGACCATTGGTGTAATGCATGTGACTAAAAACATTAAAGGGAAGGATAATGGATGATACTAAGAGGTAGAAGTCAATGGGTTGTTATGAAGCAGTCTTTGGGAAGAGAGTTCTTTTTGCTTCAGAAACTAAGCCCCCCTCCCCCCGTTTGCTAAGCTGCGCTAGTGGTTACTGACACAGTCCGTTCAAAGTGAATGGCCTGTATCAGCATTAGCGCAAGGTAGCCACTAGTGTGGCGTGGTAGACGTGGCAATTGAATTGTGAATATTTTGTTAATAATTTTATCATAAATCAGTTGTAATTACTTTTGGCCACTGCTCTTTTTAAAAGTTATTTCGTTTATAGTTTAATGTGGTGCACGTAATATATTTACATCTTTTTAGAGTCATAGTCTGCTTTGTCAGTTGTACAACAAAATAGTAACATACAATTGTATAAACGTGCTGTGAACTGATACCATAAAAACTTTAAATAGTAACATTGATACATCTTAAAAACAAATGTTTCAAACAGTCTGTAGCAATTGAGAAACAGGCATTCTACTTACACAAGTCTACTGGGTTCACGGAGGTGAGCTGTATGGAGCGAAATTTCCAAAATGATTGGGGGGGGGGGGGGGGCAAAAGCTAAACAGATTACAGCTGTGGGAAGTAGGGGTGGGGATTAACCATGTTATTATTATTTTATTTATTAGGATTTATTTACCGCCTTTTTGAAGGAATTAACTCAAGGTGGTGTACAGTAAGAATACATCAAACATGAGCAGTGGGCAATTATGGAAATAATGTAAGGTGTTGGGGGGGGGGGCATGTTAAGGTGGTGCCCAGGAGCATCTGGTCATGTGTTGATGGCCTATTACTCCTGTGATGGAAGAATGGCACCAGCTTTAGTTTAAACAGACCTTATTTCACCTGGAATAAAGCAGCTTAGGAAATTCAGCACAAGCTCTGTTATTGGGCTTAGTTAATAATGAGGTGCTTGGCTTATGCATGCATGCATGCTTTGCATCTCATTATGATGTAGTCCATGTTAACCTAAACTAATAGGTTAAGCCACATAAGAGCTGCACTTACAGAGGAGTTATCTGAGACTGTCACAGCTTTTCATCCCATTGTGTAGGACCAAGCTGCTATCTTAGACTGTCTCTTACATAGCCTTTCATCTAGCTGGGATCACTCATTTATCAGACTGTTATAGCTCTTCATCCCTGTGTAGGATCAAGCAGTGGCGTATCTGGACTCCGGCAGTAGGGGGGGGCCAGAGCCAGAGGGAGGGGGCACATTTAGCCCCCCCCCCCGGCCACCCCCCCCCCACCACCAACGACTCTCTCCACCCTCCCACCGCCAACCCCCCCTGCTGCCGTCGCTTACCTTTGCTGGTGGGGGACCCCAACTCCCCCCGCCAGCCAAGGTCCTCTCTTCCGTTGCAGGTTGCGAGTTGCAAAGCTTCCTGTTCTTCTGAGTCTGATTTTCAGATCTGATAATCTGGTGTAAGATAATTGTATTCTATAACCCTGCTATCAGAGAAGATTATAGTCATCTCCTTTGACTAATAGATCTCCTTCTTCTGCCCGGAGGATCCCACCTTCTGATAAGAGCCGCTTTCCCTACACCATCCCTTCCTCTCTGTGATCTGTGAATACCTCACTCTGCTCTGCTTTGCTTGTTATAAGGTGTAAGGAATCAAGGATGTTGCCTTTTAATCTAGCAACACTTAATGCTGAGCACTGTGGATTGTTCAGGGAGTGATTTTTAAAAATAGCAACCACAAATGCAGACAATGAGGAATTCTATGAATGGCACTTAAAAATTCAGCCGGAAAAAAAATTGCTGGACCTTACTTGGGTGTTAAGTTAACCCTATGGAAAGTTTGTGTAATGCTGGCACCCAAGTTAGGTCCCCTAGTATTCTGTAACATGCGTAGCTTTATGGAAAGCCCTGACACACCCATGGCAACAACCCTTATCAATTACACGCTGTTAGGACTTGTGAGGCAGTATTTGGTAAACATTTGCATTAGCCCTTGAGGCCAAAATACAGTAGGCTTACTGATGGAGACGGGCTTGTGATATGCTTTCTCACATAATGGGAAGGTAACTGTCTCAGTACCAAAGAAAAGTTTTCTTAAGAGATAACTGGTGCTGGATTAGCTTCTGATATATTAGAAAAGATTGCTTAATATTTTCTGCTGTTGGAGCAGTTGCCCCCTCCATAGGTTGTCGCAATTCCTGTGTGGCTGGACTTAGGAGCATAATGGTGTTCTTCTTAAGCGTGCAGGATTTATGTTTGGTGAGTGTTGATCAGTGAGGTCTACCTTATTCTCCCACGGCATTGTGCTGTCCGGTTCTTGGCAACATTTCTGGCAGGTCTTTTCTCTTGTGAGGAAATTGATCCCAAAGGTACGGTGGATCTGAATGAGGCTGAATTGTATAAGTAATGTCCAATTGGGCAGAGGCATTCTCGCAGACATTGTATAGGGCTGGATTTAGAGTCTAGTTTGACGTTAAACCTCGTCGGATGTAGTTCCAGTAAAATTAGCTTTCAATAAATAGGCTAATTTCCCCAGAAATTGTAGAGCAACCGTTTTCAACCAGGTCTGGAAAAGTTAGGGGTCAAATAGGAGGAGGGTGGGTAAAAAATAGTTTAATCTACAATGTCTGCGAGTTGCCTCTACTAAAAAGGAGGTTAGGGAGTGGCTGTAGGGGAGCCGTGGAGGCCACAAACCTTCTCATGCTTACCCACCGTAAAATGCAGCTTTTAAAAAGAGGCAAAATTTTATTTCTGTATCCAACCTTTCAGTATAGAGTATGAATTGTGGTTGGAATACTGTGAGCCCACTGCGACTGGAATTCATTTTAAGAGAAGAGTTAAAATTCCAGCAGATATTTTGGGCTTAAGCCATGTCTTTAAGACGCTTTCTGTATCCACCTGTCTGTTACAGAGTATACATTTTGTCCGGTAGACTGTGAGCCCACAGGGACTGGAATTCATTTTAATAGTAGAGTTGGAATTCCAGCAGAAATACTGGGCCTAAGCCATGTCTTGAAGACGCTTTCTGTATCCTACCTGTCTGTTACAGAGTATACATTTTGTCCGGTAGACTGTGAGCCACTGGGACTGGAATTCATTTTAATAGTAGAGTTGGAATTCCAGCAGAAATACTGGGCCTAGCCATGTTTAAGACGCTTTCTGTATCCTACCTTCTGTTACAGAGTATACATTTTGGCCTGAAGAATATGAATGTAATTCTTATTGATAGAAAACTTACAAATCCAGCAAAAGGATTTTGGTATAAGCCATGCCTTTAAGTAATGTTTTATGCTGCCTGGAACCGGATGCACTGCCGTGACGGGATGGGGTTAGAGTTTTGCTTAAGGTTTTCGGTTTTATTGTATTTCCTCCATACTTCAGGCAAGTGTTGTTAGATAGGTTTTGATTTCATTGTGTGTTTTTCCCTTCATTTAAACGTGTAGTCATGGGAGATGAGAAGCTTGCTGGTTGACCATCTAATTCACCGACGGGACGACTCGTAAGGCAAGTGCACCGTATTCTCCAGTATGCTTGAGCCGGTAAGTAATGTGACGTTGAGAGGATGGAATCGCGTCTCTTATCCTGGTTGTGCCCGTGGGAGAGTAATTCTGCATTAGCTCTTGAAGCCAAATACGTTAGGCTTACTGATGGAGACGGACTTGTGGTTCGCTTTCCGACATGATGGAAAGGTAAGTGAGCGGCGCCATGAAAAAGAAGTTTTTAAGAGATAACTGTGCTGATTATCTTCTGAAAGATTTAGAAAAGATTGCTTAATTTTCTGGAGTTGGAGCGGTTGCCCCCTCCATGAGGTTGTCGCAGTTTCTGTGTGGCTGGACTTAGGAGCATAATGGGGTGTTCTTCTTAAGCGAGCAGGATTTATGTTTGGTAAGTGTTAATCGGTGAGATCTACCTTATTCTCCCACGGCATTGTGCTGTCCGGTTCTTGGCAACATTTCTGGCAGGTCTTTTCTCTTGTGAGGAAATTGACCCAGAGGTACGGTGGATCTGAATGAGGCTGAATTGTATAAGTAATGTCCGAATTGGGCAGAGGCATTCTCGCAGACATTGTATAGGGCTGGATTTAGAGTCTAGTTTGACGTTAAACCTCGTCGGATGTAGTTCCAGTAAAATTAGCTTTCAATAAATAGGCTAATTTCCCCAGAAATTGTAGAGCAACCGTTTTCAACCAGGTCTGGAAAAGTTAGGGGTCAAATAGGAGGAGGGGGGGTAAAAAATAGTTTAATCTACAATGTCTGCGAGTTGCCTCTACTAAAAAGGAGGTTAGGGAGTGGCTGTAGGGGAGCCGTGGAGGCCACAAACCTCTCATGCTTACCACCGTAAAATGCAGCTTTTAAAAAGAGGCAAATTTTATTTCTGTATCCAACCTTTCAGTTATAGAGTATGAATTGTGGTTGGAATACTGTGAGCCCACTGCGACTGGAATTCATTTTAGAGAAGAGTTAAAATTCCAGCAGATATATTGGGCTTAAGCCATGTCTTTAAGACGCTTTCTGTATCCTACCTGTCTGTTACAGAGTATACATTTGTCCGGTAGACTGTGAGCCCACTGGGACTGGAATTCATTTTAATAGTAGAGTTGGAATTCCAGCAGAAATACTGGGCCTAAGCCATGTTTAAGACGCTTTCTGTATCCTACCTGTCTGTTACAGAGTATACATTTGTCCGGTAGACTGTGAGCCCACTGGGACTGGAATTCATTTTAATAGTAGAGTTGGAATTCCAGCAGAAATACTGGGCCTAAGCCATGTCTTTAAGACGCTTTCTGTATCCTACCTGTCTGTTACAGAGTATACATTTTGGCCTGAAGAATATGAATGTAATTCTTATTGATAGAAAACTTACAAATCCAGCAAAAGGATTTTGGTATAAGCCATGCCTTTAAGTAATGTTTTATGCTGCCTGGAACCGGATGCACTGCCGTGACGGGATGGGGTTAGAGTTTGCTTAAGTGGTTTCGGTTTTATTGTATTCCTCCATACTTCAGGCAGTGTTGTTAGATAGGTTTTGATTTCATTGTGTGTTTTCCTCATTTAAACGTGTGTAGTCATGGGAGATGAGAAGCTTGCTGGTTGACCTCTAATTCACCGACGGGACGACTGTAAGCAAGTGCACCGTATTCTCCAGTGGCTTGAGCCGGTAAGTAATGTGACGTTGCGAGGGCATGGAACGCGTCTCCTTATCCTGGTTGTGCCCGTGGGAGAGTAATTCTGCATTAGCTCTTGAAGCCAAAATACGTTAGGCTTACTGATGGAGACGGACTTGTGGTTCGCTTTCCGACATGATGGAAAGGTAAGTGAAGCGGCGCCATGAAAAAGAAGTTTTAAGAGATAACTGATGCTGTTTTTCTTCTGAAAGATTAGAAAAGATGTTATTTTCTGCTGTTGGAGCGGTTGCCCCCTCCATGAGGTTGTCGCAGTTCGTGTGGCTGGACTTAGGAGCATAATGGGGTGTTCTCTTAAGCGAGCAGGATTTATGTTTGGTGAGTGTTAATCAGTGAGGTCTACCTTATTCTCCCACGGCATTGTGCTGTCCGGTTCTTGGCAACATTTCTGGCAGGTTTCTCTTGTGAGGAAATTGATCCCAAAGGTACGGTGGATCTGAATGAGGTGAATTGTTGATAAGTAATGTCCGAATGGGCAGAGGCATTCTCGCAGACATTGTATAGGGCGGGATTTAGAGTCTAGTTTGTCGTTAAACCTCGTCGGATGTAGTTCCAGTAAAATTAGCTTTCAATAAATAGGCTAATTTCCCCAGAAATTGTAGAGCAACGTTTTCAACCAGGTCTGGAAAAGTTAGGGGTCAAATAGGAGGAGGGTGGGTAAAAAATAGTTTAATCTACAATGTCTGCGAGTTGCCTCTACTAAAAAGGAGGTTAGGGAGTGGCTGTAGGGGAGCCGTGGAGGCCACAAATTCTCATGCTTACCCACCGTAAAATGCAGCTTTTAAAAAGAGGCAAAATTTATTTCTGTATCCAACCTTTCAGTTATAGAGTATGAATTGTGGTTGGAATACTGTGAGCCCACTGCGACTGGAATTCATTTTAAGAGAAGAGTTAAAATTCCAGCAGATATTTTGGGCTTAAGCCATGTCTTTAAGACGCTTTCTGTCTGTTACAGAGTATACATTTTGTCCGGTAGACTGTGAGCCCACAGGGACTGGAATTCATTTTAATAGTAGAGTTGGAATTCCAGCAGAAATACTGGGCCTAAGCCATGTCTTAAGACGCTTTCTGTATCCTACCTGTCTGTTACAGAGTATACATTTTGTCCGGTAGATGTGAGCCACTGGGCTGGAATTCATTTTAAATAGAGTTGGAATTCCAGCAGAAATACTGGGCCTAGCCATGTCTTTAAGACGCTTTCTGTATCCTACCTCTGTGTTACAGAGTATACATTTTGGCCTGAAGAATATGAATGTAATTCTTATTGATAGAAAACTTACAAATCCAGCAAAAGGATTTTGGTATAAGCCATGCCTTTAAGTAATGTTTATGCTGCCTGGAACCGGATGCACTGCCGTGACGGGATGGGGTTAGAGTTTTGCTTAAGTGGTTTTCGGTTTTATTGTATTTCCTCCATACTTCAGGCAAGTGTTGTTAGATAGGTTTTGATTTCATTGTGTGTTTTTCCTTCATTTAAACGTGTAGTCATGGGAGATGAGAAGCTTGCTGGTTGACCATCTAATTCACGACGGGACGACTCGTAAGGCAAGTGCACCGTATTCTCCAGTATGCTTGAGCCGTAATAATAATGTGACGTTGCGAGGATATGGAATCGCGTCTCTTTATCCTGGTTGTGCCCGTGGGAGTAGATTTTGCATTAGCTCTTGAAGCCAAAATACTTAGGCTTACTGATGGAGACGGACTTGTGGTTCGCTTTCCGACATGATGGAAAGGTAAGTGAAGCGGCGCCATGAAAAAGAAGTTTTTAAGAGATAACTGGTGCTTGATTTTCTCTGAAAGATTTAGAAAAGATTGCTTAATATTTTCTGGAGTTGGAGCGGTTGCCCCCTCCATGAGGTTGTCGCAGTTTCTGTGTGGCTGGACTTAGGAGCATAATGGGGTGTTCTTCTTAAGCGAGCAGGATTTATGTTTGGTAAGTGTTAATCGTGAGATCTACCTTATTCTCCCACGGCATTGTGCTGTCCGGTTCTTGGCAACATTTCTGGCAGGTCTTTTCTCTTGTGAGGAAATTGAACCCAGAGGTACGGTGGATCTGAATGAGGCTGAATTGTATAAGTAATGTCCGAATTGGGCAGAGGCATTCTCGCAGACATTGTATAGGGCTGGATTTAGAGTCTAGTTTGACGTTAAACCTCGTCGGATGTAGTTCCAGTAAAATTAGCTTTCAATAAATAGGCTAATTTCCCCAGAAATTGTAGAGCAACCGTTTTCAACCAGGTCTGGAAAAGTTAGGGGTCAAATAGGAGGAGGGTGGGTAAAAAATAGTTTAATCTACAATGTCTGCGAGTTGCCTCTACTAAAAAGGAGGTTAGGGAGTGGCTGTAGGGGAGCCGTGGAGGCCACAAACCTCTCATGCTTACCCACCGTAAAATGCAGCTTTTAAAAAGAGGCAAAATTTTATTTCTGTATCCAACCTTCAGTTATAGAGTATGAATTGTGGTTGGAATACTGTGAGCCCACTGCGACTGGAATTCATTTTAAGAGAAGAGTTAAAATTCCAGCAGATATTGGGCTTAAGCCATGTCTTTAAGACGCTTTCTGTATCCTACCTGTCTGTTAAAGAGTATGAATTTTGTCCGGTAGACTGTGAGCCCACTGGGACTGGAATTCATTTTAATAGTTGGAATTCCAGCAGAAATACTGGGCCTAAGCCATGTCTTTAAGACGCTTTCTGTATCCTACCTCTCTGTTACAGAGTATACATTTTGGCCTGAAGAATATGAATGTAATTCTTATTGATAGAAAACTTACAAATCCAGCAAAAGGATTTTGGTATAAGCCATGCCTTTAAGTACTGTTTTATGCTGCCTGGAACCGGATGCACTGCCGTGACGGATGGGGTTAGAGTTTTGCTTAAGTGGTTTTTGGTTTATTTGTATTTCCTCCATACTTCAGGCAAGTGTTTGTTAGATAGGTTTTGATTTCATTGTGTGTTTTTCCCTACTTTAAACGTGTAGTCATGGGAGAGTGAGAAGCTTGCTGGTTGACATCTAATTCACCGACGGGCACGACTCGTAAGGCAAGTGCACCGTATTCTCCAGTATTGCTTGAGCCGGTAAGTAATGTGACGTTGCGAGGGCATGGAATCGCGTCTCCTTATCCTGGCTGTGCCCGTGGGAGAGTAATTCTGCATTAGCTCTTGAAGCCAAAATACGTTAGGCTTACTGATGGAGACGGACTTGTGGTTCGCTTTCCGACATGATGGAAAGGTAAGTGATGCGGCCCCATGAAAAAGAAGTTTTTAAGAGATAACTGGTGCTTGATTATGTTCTGAAAGATTTAGAAAAGATTGCTTAATATTTTCTGGAGTTGGAGCAGTTGCCCCCTCCAGAGATTGTCGCAAGTTTCTGTATGGCTGGACTTAGGAGCATAATGGGGTGTTCTTCTAAGCGAGCAGGATTTATGTTTGGTGAGTGGTAATCGGTGAGATCTACCTTATTTTCTCCCACGGCATTGTGCTGTGCCGTTCTTGGCAACATTTCTGGCAGGTCTTTTCTCTTGTGAGGAAACTTGATCCCAAAGGTACGGTGGATTGAAATGAGGCTGAATTGTATAAGTAATGTCCGAATTGGGCAGAGGCATTCTCGCAGACATTGTTATAGGGCTGAGTTTAGAGTCTAGTTTGACGTTAAACCTCCTCGGTTGTAGTTCCAGTAAAATTAGCTTTCAATAAATAGGCTAATTTCCCAGAAATTGTAGAGCAACCGTTTTCAACCAGGTCTGGAAAAGTTAGGGGTCAAATAGCAGGAGGGTGGGTAAAAAATAGTTTAATCTACAATGTCTGCGAGTTGCCTCTACTAAAAAGGAGGTTAGGGAGTGGCTGTAGGGGAGCCGTGGAGGCCACAAACTTTCTCATGCTTACCCACCGTAAAATGCAGCTTTTAAAAAGAGGCAAAATTTTATTTCTGTATCCAACCTTTCAGTTATAGAGTATGAATTGTGGTTGGAATACTGTGAGCCCACTGCGACTGGAATTCATTTTAAGAGAAGAGTTAAAATTCCAGCAGATATTTTGGGCTTAAGCCATGTCTTTAAGACGCTTTCTGTATCCTACCTGTCTGTTACAGAGTATACATTTTGTCCGGTAGACTGTGAGCCCACTGGGACTGGAATTCATTTTAATAGTAGAGTTGGAATTCCAGCAGAAATACTGGGCCTAAGCCATGTCTTTAAGACGCTTTCTGTATCCTACCTGTCTGTTACAGAGTATACATTTTGTCCGGTTAGACTGTGAGCCCACAGGGACTGGAATTCATTTTAAATAGTAGAGTTGGAATTCCAGCAGAAATACTGGGCCTAAGCCATGTCTTTAGACGCTTTCTGTATCCTACCTCTCTGTTAAGAGTATACATTTGGCCTGAAGAATATGAATGTAATTCTTATTGATAGAAACTTACAAATCCAGCAAAAGGATTTTTGGTATAAGCCATGCCTTTAAGTATGTTTTATGCTGCCTGGAACGGATGCACTGCCGTGACGGGATGGGGTTAGAGTTTTGCTTAAGTGGTTTCGGTTTTATTGTATTTCCTCCATACTTCAGGCAAGTGTTGTTAGATAGGTTTTGATTTCATTGTGTGTTTTCCCATTCATTTAAACGTGTAGTCATGGGAGATGAGAAGCTTGCTGGTTGACCATCTAATTCACCGACGGACGACTCGTAAGGCAGGCACCGTATTCTCCAGTATGCTTGAGCGGTAAGTAATGTGACGTTGCGAAGGTAGGAATCGCGTCTCTTTATCCGGCTGTGCCCGTGGGAGAGTAATTCTTGCATTAGCTCTTGAAAGCCAAACTACCGTTAGGCTTACTGATGGAGACGGACTTGTGGTTCCGCTTTTCCTGACATGATGGAAAGGTAAGTGAAGCGGCGCCATGAAAAAGAAGTTTTTAAGAGATAACTGGTGCTTGATTTTCTTCTGAAGATTTAGAAAAGATTGCTTAATATTTTCTGCTGTTGGCGCGCGTTGGCTCCCTCATGAGGTTGTCGCAGTTTCTGTGTGGCGGACTTAGGAGCATAATGGGGTGTTCTTCTAAGCGAGCAGAGTATTTATGTTTGTGGAGTGTTAATCAGTGAGGTCGACTTATTCTCCCACGGCATTGTGCTGTCGGTTCTGGCAACATTTCTGGCAGGTCTTTTTCTCTTGTGAGGAAATTGACCCCCAAAGGTACGGTGGATCTGAATGAGGCTGAATTGTATAAGTAATGTCCGAATGGGCAGAGGCATTCTCGCAGACATTGTATAGGGCTTGAATTTAGAGTCTAGTTTGACGTTAAACCTCGTCGGATGTAGTTCCAGTAAAATAGCTTTCAATAAATAGGCTAATTCCCCAGAAATTGTAGAGCAACCGTTTTCAACCAGGTCTGGAAAAGTTAGGGGTCAAATAGGAGGAGGGTGGGTAAAAATAGTTTAATCTACAATGTCTGCGAGTTGCCTCTACTAAAAAGGAGGTTAGGGAGGGCTGTAGGGGAGCCGTGGAGGCCACAAACCTTTCTCATGCTTACCCACCGTAAATGCAGCTTTTAAAAGAGGCAAATTTTATTTCTGTATCCAACCTTTCAGTTATAGAGTATGAATTGTGGTTGGAATACTGTGAGCCCACTGCGACTGGAATTCATTTTAAGAGAAGAGTTAAAATTCCAGCAGATATTTTGGGCTTAAGCCATGTCTTTAAGACGCTTTCTGTATCCTACCTGTCTGTTACAGAGTATACATTTTGTCCGGTAGACTGTGAGCCCACAGGGACTGGAATTCATTTTAATAGTAGAGTTGGAATCCAGCAGAAATACGGGGCCTAAGCCATGTCTTTAAGACGCTTTCTTGTTCCTACCTCTCTGTTACAGAGTATACATTTGGCCTGAAGAATATGAATTGTAATTCTTATTGATAGAAAACTTACAAATCCAGCAAAAGGATTTGGTATAAGCCATGCCTTTAAGTAATGTTTTATGCTGCCTGGAACCGGATGCACTGCCGTGACGGGATGGGGTTAGAGTTTTGCTTAAGTGTTTTCGGTTTTATTGTATTTCCTCCATACTTCAGGCAAGTGTTGTTAGATAGGTTTTGATTTCATTGTGTGTTTTTCCCTATTTAAACGTGTAGTCATGGGAGATGAGAAGCTTGCTGGTTGACCATCTAATTCACCGACGGGACGACTCGTAAGGCAAGTGCACCGTATTCTCCAGTATGCTTGAGCCGGTAAGTAATGTGACGTTGCGAGGATATGGAATCGCGTCTCTTTATCCTGGTGTGCCCGTGGGAGAGTAATTCTGCATTAGCTCTTGAAGCCAAAATACGTTAGGCTTACTGATGGAGACGGACTTGTGGTTCGCTTTCCGACATGATGGAAAGGTAAGTGATCGGCGCCATGAAAAAGTTTTTAAGAGATAACTGGTGCTTGATTTTCTTCTGAAAGATTTAGAAAAGATTGCTTAATATTTTCTGGAGTTGGAGGGTTGCCCCCTCCATGAGGTTGTCGCAGTTTCTGTGGGCTGGACTTAGGAGCATAATGGGGTTGTTCTTCTTAAGCGAGCAGGATTTATGTTTGGTAAGTGTTAATCGTGAGATCTACCTTATTCTCCCCGGCATTGTGCTGTCCGGTTCTTGGCAACATTTCTGGCAGGTCTTTTCTCTTGTGAGGAAATTGAACCCAGAGGTACGGTGGATCTGAATGAGGCTGAATTGTATAAGTAATGTCCGAATTGGGCAGAGGCATTCTCGCAGACATTGTATAGGGCGGGATTTAGAGTCTAGTTTGACGTTAAACCTCGTCGGTTGTAGTTCAGTAAAATTAGCTTTCAATAAATAGGCTAATTCCCCAGAAATTGTAGAGCAACCGTTTTCAACCAGGTCTGGAAAAGTTAGGGGTCAATAGGAGGAGGGTGGGTAAAAATAGTTTAATCTACAATGTCTGCGAGTTGCCTCTACTAAAAAGGAGGTTAGGGAGTGGCTGTAGGGGAGCCGTGGAGGCCACAAACCTTCTCATGCTTACCCACCGTAAAATGCAGCTTTTAAAAAGAGGCAAATTTTATTTCTGTATCCAACTTTCAGTTATAGAGTATGAATTGTGGTTGGAATACTGTGAGCCCACTGCGACTGGAATTCATTTAAAGAAGAGTTAAAATTCCAGCAGATATTTGGGCTTAAGCCATGTCTTTAAGACGCTTTCTGTATCCTACCTTCTGTTACAGAGTATACATTTTGTCCGGTAGACTGTGAGCCCACTGGGACTGGAATTCATTTTAATAGAGAGTTGGAATTCCAGCAGAAATACTGGGCCTAAGCCATGTCTT
>NW_021963560.1:0-102242 GCF_901765095.1 Microcaecilia unicolor | reverse complement strand
AGAAAGAGGAAGAGAGAAAAGGAAGAGAATAGGAAGTGAAAGGGGGAGGGAAGGGGAAGAGGAGAGAGAGAAAGTGTAGGCAGTAGGGGAGCAGAGGAAGAGTAACAGCGAGGGAGATGAAGCGGAGAAGGAAGAAGAGAGAGGAGACAGGGAAAGACAAAGGCTGAGGGGAACGGGACACTGAAGAGGACAGAAAGGAGTAAGGAGGGGAAAAAACTAAACAAAGGAGGGGAAGAAGGGAGATGAGGGGGAGGGAAGCAGTGAGGACGGAAAGGGAGGAAAGAGTGGAAGGGGATGGAGGGGTAGGGAGGAGGGAAAATAACAGAGAAGAGGGAGTAGAGGAGGGGATGTAAGGGAAGAGGGGATGAAGGGGTAAAGAGTGAGGGGAAGGGGAGAGCAAGAAGAAATGGAGGACAGAGGAAGGAGGGGAGTGACAGAAGGGAGAAAACAGCAGGAAGGATGAAGATGGCGAGGGAGAACAGACAAGGAAAAGAAGGGAGGAGGGAAGGGGTAAAGGAGGGAGGGCAAGAAAGGGTAGGAGGGAAGGAGAAATATGGGGAGGACAGAAAAAGAAGGGAGGAGGGGACGGAGTGAGGGACAGTGAGAAGAGAGAGAAAGGAAAGCAGGAGAAGGGAGAGAAGTGGGAAAGAGGGAGGAGGAAAAGGAAAAAGGAAGGGGAGAGAAGGAAAAGAAGGTAGGGAGAAACAAGAAAAGAGAGAGAGGGATGTGAGGGGAATGAGAGAAAAGGGTAAGGGAGGGATAGAACAGGGAAAGGATGGAGGCGAGAAGAGGAAGACGGTAGGGAGGAAGGCGAGAGAGGGAGGTGCGGAACAGACATAAAAGGAAGATAGAGGGAGGGCGAGGGAAGGGAAGCAGGCAAAGGAGAGGAAAAGGAAAGGAAGAGATTGGGGGAGAAGAAAAGAGAAGAAAAGAGAAAAGGGTAATGTGGGAAGGGGAGGATAGAAAGGGGGGGAATAAGAAGTGGAAGAGGAACAAAAAGGGAAAATAAAAAGGAGAGAGGGGTAAGGGAGAAGGAAAGGGAAAGGGGAAGATAGGGAAAGGGGGCAAACGGAGAGAGGAAGGGGTAAGGGAAGAAGGAAGGAAGAGGGAAAGGAGAGGAAGGGAGATTAGGGGAGGAGAGAGAAAAAAACGGTAAGATAGAGGAGGGAAAAGGGGAGGGGGATGAGAGGAACAGAGAGAAAGGGGTTAGTGATTTTAAATGTGAAGATTAGGGTAGAAGAACTTGCAATCGGTTAAAACATAGCCGTAGGGATTTTTCTCAAAATGTGCCTTAAATTTGGTTTTAGCCAAAAATGCCATTACATTTTCACCTGAAATCAAAACTCCCCCCACACCCCCCCTCATTCAACTGGAAGCAGATTGATGGCCGCCGCCCCAGGGTTGCTGTGAGAAGGAAAATACATTTTGAAAGATCAGCAATGTGAGGGAAAGGGAGGAGGAGGAAATGGCCCTTGCTGGGGAGGATGGAAAGAGATGCCTGGACTGTGGGGTTCCCGGGAGCTGTGGGGCCCAGGGCAACTGCCCTGTTCGCCCCCCTCCCTAGCGCCGGCCTTGATTCTTACAGCGATATATAAAACAGAAAACACCTTCAAATGCAACATTTGCATTAGTGTGAGCTTCTCTAACGCTAACGCTCTGGTTGATCGCGTTGCTGTGTCCTGAATATGGAAATGTGAGAAAAATTCTGATTTGTTTCAGAAAATAAAAGATACTTACTTTTTGCCCAGAAGCGATATAATGATGATGATGATTCCGTTCGTCCTTGGACAAAACACAAAATAAAAAAACTTACTGTGATATTTAGCCGGCGGGAGGCGACGTAGTTTGCCCGCTCCGGCGACGCTCGTCCCGGCGATTTGGGCCCGGGCTGTTTCCCGTGACCGGCGTTGAATATCCAGGTTTTATTGGCCAGTTTTTACTTAACCGCTATCTGAATGAGCGCTGGCTGGATAAGGTACTAGTGGGTAAAACTAGGACTGTTATCTAGGCGGCGCGATTTGCCCATTAAACTTGTCCGGCGCTTCAATATTAACAGATAGCTGGCTTTATCCTGCAATATAGCTCTGTAGCTGCTATGCGCTAATGCTAATATTTAGTGTTAGCGCGCCTATCGCTACTGTTACTACCTTCACATTCCTCTCTTTTTTCCTCCCTCCCTACCCTCTCATCTTTCCCTCTCTGTTCTCCCTTCCTCCCCCTTCCCTGTCCTCCCATTTTCCCCTCCGCCCGTCCCCTTCCCCCTACTGTCTCCCCTTTCTCACTCCCCCTTTTCCCTTTCCCTCTCTTCTCCCTCCCCTCCCTACAGTCTCCCCCTCGTCGGCTCCACCTGAGCACCGCAGTTAAATAAGATAATACAGTAAGTTATTACTTCCTATTAGGGCTGTAACATATCTTAATCTTGTGTTGCTCTCCAAACACACGTTTTGATGATCTGGAAACCCCCTCCCTCCCCTGTCTCTCCTTCCGTTCCCTTATCCCCTTCTATTACTTCTCCCTCCCATCATTCCCCCTCCTCTTACCCTTCCTTCCCCTCCCTCACCTCCCTCTTTTTCACCTCCTCTCCTCTCTTCGGCCTGTATCTCCGCAATCTGCGAGTTCAGTGTTTTATGACTTCTGCAAATATATAAATCCATTCCTAGAAATTTCCCATACAAATGCTGCCTCTCTGTCTCATAACTTAATATTGTTTCATGTGGAATCGTTGCGTAATTATATTCAAAATACTAAGTGCAGCTCCGGGGAATTTAGGAACTATCTAACAGCGTATTTCCTTTCCTGGATCAAATTTCTCCCTATGGTCTGGCAACTATCTACATATAGGTTTCTTAATAACTTACACGGCAGTAGGAAAATCCCATAAACGTGTAGGGGGCACATATAAAGGATTCCTAATTTTCATAAATCTAAAAATCCTAATGTAGCAAAAATTGATAAGGCTCATCCTCCGTCCCCCTTTTTCTCTTCTCCCTCTCCTTCCTCTTTCTCCATATCCCTTCTCCTCCTTCCTTCACCCTTTCCCTCTCCTCTCACCCTTACCTCCCAATCCTTCCCCCTTCTATCCCCTTCCTCTCCCCTTGCTATCCCTCCCTTGTGTGAGCTGTGCATGTTACCCTACGCTAACCTGTGTATTAAGGACAGTTTGCTCAGTAAGCTGTGGAGTCTCAATCGCTGAAGGTTCAATGTTCTTATCCAGTACTATTAAAACGACACGGCAACCTTATTTTATAGTATGTGAAAATAACATACGGAATATTACAGTACATATTTATCAGAAAAATATCAATGTTTTGTAGTTATACACAGTGCGTGTTTAATCTGCATATTATATAATTCTCAGATAAGTGTGGTTCTACTTCATACACTGTGCATCTTATACAGAAAGTATTTATGGACCTCTGCAACATTACTGGAACTAATTCCTTTACCGTCTTTCTTAAAAACATGACAATTCCTTGCTTCTTTACTACCTCGTTCGTAGATCTGACAACTACCGCTTCATAGGGTTCTAGGGTAATGCGTAAATGTGGGTAATAATCTTTCCGTTGTGTTAGCTCAGTTGTAGAGAATGACACGGGGTCGGGGATCCGCAATAACCACGGTGATGGGGACGGAGCCTGTGAGGACAGGGACAAACTTTGTCCCCGTGTCGCTTTCTACTCTGAAGTCTGTTAATTAACTGGACTGTTATTTACCTTTGATTGATGCAGACGACAATATTATTATTTATTTATTTAGGCATTTATATCCCACACTTTCCCGCCCATGGGCAAGCTCAATGCACCTTACATTAGTTCAAAAGGTTAACAGCGGTATAAAAAGACACATCAATCAAGTAATAAGCAAACAGACACATTAAGGGCAAGGTAGTCAGTGGGGAGAGACAGAGGGAGAGAAGTGAGAAGGAGGTAAGGAATACAGTATGGTCACATAACAGTAATAGGTCAGAAAACATTAAGGCAGTGTGGAGCTGCAGTGTAAGCTTTCCTGAATAAAGTGGTCTTTAGGGACATTCTGAAAGCCTGTACTTCGGAGGTTGCTTTTACAGAACAACAAGCGAGCGTGCTGCCCACAGCTATCAAAATTTGCATGCAGGATCCTGTACGTTCTGCTACCGGCACATCTTCTAAGAAGACACTTTCTATTGCAGGAGGGTTCTGTGGAAGCCAGGAGAGCTAGATTGAATTCTGAGATTGTTGATGACTTCTTATTCATCCGCACCTTAAAAAATAACAGTGCTTCATGCAGCATATTTCTCCCCTCTAGGGCATACCGAACAGATTGTATTTTGTACCCCTGGACATTTTAACAGCATGGATTAGGATTCCTTGGGGGAGTAGAAGTCAACCATTGTTGGGGTTGGAATGGTAGAGGGTGGTGGTGGTGTTGAAAGGGTTTATTATAGTTGTTCATTGTTATTATTGTTTTCTATTTGCAATTTATACACAACAGTTGCACAGCATATTGTTCCTTTTTATACTTTAATAAAAACATTAATGTATAGAATCATAAGTGTTTGAGGCTTCTGCAGCTGAGAAAACAGCCCACGGGGTTGGGGTGGGGAATGGACGGGGCCTAAGGGGACGGGATGGGACGGGGATGGAGACGGGGTGGGGAAAGGAACAAATCTTATCCCCGTGTCATTCTCTATTCATTTGTATCTCTTCTCCTAGCTTCTAGACTTAGATGACATATTATAGGTATTTCTCTACTAATGACTTAAAACTAGCATTGAGAACATCAATGACAAATCTGCAATGGGTGTGGACACATCTGGACAACCCAATGGACAGATGAACATCCGAGCGATCGGGAGTCCAATCGGAAAAGTTCATGCGTAACAGCCAAAGAACAGCTTACTCGTCAACCTTCACCTTCTGCAACTGGGACACGTGGATGCGTTTCATAATCTTATTAGTTGAATCTGCAGAAATGAGACCGACTACGTTAGATCCGATAATATGTACAAAATAGGGACATTTCCAAACATTTTGCAAAGTGTGCCTCTTAGGCCCCATCCTCCTCCGCATTATCGGATCCCCCTCTTGGAAGGGATTCTGCGTTACTTCTTAAGAATGTAATTGTATGTCTCCGTGCCTAATCCCTATTCTGAACGACCCTTACATGTGTGAGGTTCCTTCTTACAGGAATTCTCTGAGGTCTGTTTTGCAGCGCTAGTGTCTGCACAACTAACTTTTACAGCACTGACACACTATCCTCTCTCTCACATGTAGATCTCTGTCTCAACAACTGCAAAGCCCTTTTTGTTAACTCCTGAGTAGACAGACATACCGTTGCAAAACTCCATGCTCTCTCCTGCCATTTTCAGAGTTTGCCAAGCATCATTACCTCTCTCCATGCATTTTTATGAGTTCCTTGCACAAGATCCCCTGTGCTCCTGGACACAAAAGATTTGACATTTCTATCCCGCATTTACCCCAATAGCATCACATTGTTTACAAGCAAGTAACTAGGCATTCCTAGCAATGTACAACATCTGGAAAATTGTTAAAATTTAACAAACATTTACAAATCTTCCAAAAAGGTAGGTTTTAAGCATTTTTCTAAAACATTTATAATTCTATGAACATCTTATAGCAGTAGGTATAGAATTCCACCAGTAATTAGCTTTAAACAAGAATTGACCTGCAAACACTCTTTTATATTTTACCTTCTTTGATTCAGGGTAATATAAAACCATATACGATTTCCCTAAATGAACACAATTTCTATATAGCAGACCTACCAATTTACTACTAAATACTCCAAGAGGATGTGGGGTCTATCAAATGTAAAGCACTATAAACAAAACAACACCCACTATAACCAACAAAAATACATGTGAATGGAACAAGTTGAATGTAAAGGAAAGAAAAAAAAAACTCAAAGAGCTCCAGACCGACAAATCTATAGACTTAAAGCGATCACAATTATCTCTTCCCTCATCATAGCCTAAAAAAAACATTCCCAATGTCCAAGAAAAAGTATTATAAAACTTGCTGTGTGAGTAGCATCAAAATATCCAAAATAGCAATCAAACATTTTCAACTTTGGAACATCAAACAAAAACACAAACTTGTTTATAGTGCATATATTGTCGATATACACTCATAATATAGATTAACAGAGAGCACAGTGCAGAAAACTATAGGATCAATACTTAGCTCAAAAACTCAGAAGGTCATCTCTCCTGAAGTTAGAATTCCAGCCTTAAACAGTCCCCCAGACCAGCAATGTTACATCAGGATCTTGAAAATCAGGGCTGCAAATAAAGAAAAAAAATAGCACATCACTGTCATCTCGCAAACACTCCTCACATACTTCTTACTTACTAAAGACAGCATCTCAGCCCAAAACAGCCGTCAGACAACTATCAAGAACATCAAGGAAATGGCAAACTTGATTAATTCATATAATATCAGACACCAAAGACAACCACAAAGTATATATATGTATAAAAACATATATGTATAAATCTACCAATTTATACATATACATAGCAGATAATCTGTATATGATTACATAGCAAGCACTGACAACAATTTACACTTAAACATGAAGAAAATAGATTTTCAAAAACAATCGTGTTGCTCTTTCATATTTGGAAGATCTGTAGCTGTATTCAGTAGCATTTCCAGCTAGATGAATATTAAATCACTAACTCCAATATAGACAGAATTATAATATTGCAAAGGAGCAAGCACCATCAACTGTACTAAGACTGTTTACCGAATCTTACCATGATCTTTTGCAATGTGCAAAATAATTAAAAAACTTGAGTAGTGAATTAACATTCCACATTAAAAATGATTCAAAACTCTAACCCCGTCCCATCACAGCAGTACATCCAGATCCAGGGAGCTTTAAATGTTACTTAAAGACATGGCTTATACCAAAATCTTTTTGCTGGATTTGTAAGTTTTCTATCAATAACAATTACATTCATATTCTTCAGGCCAAAATGTATACTCTGTAACAGACAGGTAGGATACAGAAAGCGTCTTAAAGACATGGCTTAAGCCCAAAATATCTGCTGGAATTTTAACTCTTCTCTTAAAATGAATTCCAGTCGCAGTGGGCTCACAGTATTCCAACCACAATTCATACTCTATAACTGAAAGGTTGGATACAGAAATAAAATTTTGCCTCTTTTTAAAAGCTGCATTTTACGGTGGGTAAGCATGAGAAAGTTTGTGGCCACTTAAGCAAAACTCTAACCCCATCCCGTCACGGCAGTGCATCCGGTTCCAGGCAGCATAAAACATTACTTAAAGGCATGGCTTATACCAAAATCCTTTTGCTGGATTTGTAAGTTTTCTATCAATAAGAATTACATTCATATTCTTCAGGCCAAAATGTATACTCTGTAACAGAGAGGTAGGATACAGAAAGCGTCTTAAAGACATGGCTTAGACCCAGTATTTCTGCTGGAATTCCAACTCTTCTCTTAAAATGAATTCCAGTCGCAGTGGGCTCACAGTCTATCGGACAAAATGTATACTCTGTACAGACAGGTAGGATACAGAAAGCGTCTTAAAGACATGGCTTAAGCCCAAAATATCTGCTGGAATTTTAACTCTTCTCTTAAAATGAATTCCAGTCGCAGTGGGCTCACAGTATTCCAACCACAATTCATACTCTATAACTGAAAGGTTGGATACAGAAATAAAATTTTGCCTCTTTTTAAAAGCTGCATTTTACGGTGGGTAAGCATGAGAAAGTTTGTGGCCTCCACAGCTCCCCTACAGCCACTCCCTAACCTCCTTTTTAGTAGAGGCAACTCGCAGACATTGTAGATTAAACTATTTTTTACCCACCCTCCTCCTATTTGACCCCTAACTTTTCCAGACCTGGTTGAAAACGGTTGCTCTACAATTTCTGGGAAATTAGCCTATTTATTGAAAGCTAATTTTACTGGAACTACATCTGACGAGGTTTAACGTCAAACTAGACTCTAAATCCAGCCCTATACAATGTCTGCGAGAATGCCTCTGCCCAATTCGGACATTACTTATACAATTCAGCCTCATTCAGATCCACCGTACCTTTGGGATCAATTTCCTCACAAGAGAAAAGACCTGCCAGAAATGTTGCCAAGAACCGGACAGCACAATGCCGTGGGAGAATAAGGTAGACCTCGCCGATTAACACTCACCAAACATAAATCCTGCTCGCTTAAGAAGAACACCCCATTATGCTCCTAAGTCCATCCACACAGGAATTGCGACAATCTCATGGAGGGGGCAACTGCTCCAACAGCAGAAAATATTAAGCAATCTTTTCTAAATCATTCAGAAGATAATCAAGCACCAGTTATCTCTTAAAAACTTCCTTTTTCATGGCGCCGCATCACTTACCTTTCCATCATGTCGGACAGCGGATCACAAGTCCGTCTCCATCAGTAAGCCTAACGTATTTTGGCTTCAAGAGCTAATGCAGAATTACTCTCCCACAAGCACAGCCAGGATAAAGAGACGCGATTCCATATCCTCGCAACGTCACATTACTTACCGGCTCAAGCATACTGGAGAATACGGTGCACTTGCCTTACGAGTCGTCCCGTCGGTGAATTAGATGGTCTACCAGCAAGCTTCTCATCTCCCATGACTACACGTTTAAAGTAGGAAAAAACACACAATGAAATCAAAACCTATCTAACAACACTTGCCTGAAGTATGGAGGAAATACAATAAAACCGAAAACCACTTAAGCAAAACTCTAACCCCATCCCGTCACGGCAGTGCATCCGGTTCCAGGCAGCATAAAACATTACTTAAAGGCATGGCTTATACCAAAATCCTTTTGCTGGATTTGTAAGTTTTCTATCAATAAGAATTACATTCACATTCTTCAGGCCAAAATGTATACTCTGTAACGGAGAGGTAGCATACAGAAAGCATCTTAAAGACATGGCTTAGGCCCAATATTTCTGCTGGAATTCCAACTCTTCTATTAAAATGAATTCCAGTCCCAGAGGGCTCACAGTCTATGGGACAAAATTCATAGTCTGTAATAGAGAGGTCATGTATAGAAAGCGTCTTAAAGACATGGCTTAAGCCCAATATTCCTGCTGGAATTCCAACTCTTCTATTAAAATGAATTCCAGTCCCAGTGGGCTCACAGTCTACGGGACAAAATTCATAGTCTGTAACAGAGAGGTCATGTATAGAAAGCGTCTTAAAGACATGGCTTAAGCCCAATATTCCTGCTGGAATTCCAACTCTTCTATTAAAATGAATTCCAGTCCCAGTGGGCTCACAGTCTACCGGACAAAATTCATAGTCTTTAACAGACAGGTAAAATACAGAAAGCGTCTTAAAGACATGGCTTAAGCCCTATATTTCTGCTGGAATTCCAACTCTTCTATTAAAATGAATTCCAGTCCCAGTGGGCTCACAGTATTCCAACCACAATTCATACTCTATAACTGAAAGGTTGGATACAGAAATAAAATTTTGCCTCTTTTTAAAAGCTGCATTTTACGGTGGGTAAGCATGAGAAAGTTTGTGGCCTCCACGGCTCCCCTACAGCCACTCCCTAACCTCCTTTTTAGTAGAGGCAACTCGCAGACATTGTAGATTAAACTATTTTTTACCCACCCTCCTCCTATTTGACCCCTAACTTTTCCAGACCTGGTTGAAAACGGTTGCTCTACAATTTCTGGGGAAATTAGCCTATTTATTGAAAGCTAATTTTACTGGAACTACATCCGACGAGGTTTAACGTCAAACTAGACTCTAAATCCAGCCCTATACAATGTCTGCGAGAATGCCTCTGCCCAATTCGGACATTACTTATACAATTCAGCCTCATTCAGATCCACCGTACCTTTGGGATCAATTTCCTCACAAGAGAAAAGACCTGCCAGAAATGTTGCCAAGAACCGGACAGCACAATGCCGTGGGAGAATAAGGTAGACATCACTGATCAACACTCACCAAACATAAATCCCGCTTGCTTAAGAAGAACACCACATTATGCTCCTAAGTCCAGCCACACAGAAACTGCGACAACCTCGTGGAGGGGGCAACTGCTCCAACAGCAGAAAATATTAAACAATCTTTTCTAAATCTTTCAGAAGAAAATCAAGCATCAGTTATCTTTTAAAAACTTCTTTTTCATGGCGCCGCTTCACTTACCTTCCCATCATGTCAGAAAGCGGATCACAAGTCCGTCTCCATCAGTAAGCCTAACGTATTTTGGAGGACGTATACTGGAGGACACGGTCCACTTGCTTTACACGTCGTCCCGTCGGTGAATTAGATGGTCAACGAGCAAGCTTCTCATCTCCTATGACTACACGCGTAACAGCCGGGTAAATTACACGATTAAAGTAGGGAAAAACACACAATGAAATCAAAACCTATCTAAGAACACTTGCCTGAAGTATAGAGGAAATACAATAAAACCGAAAACAACTTAAGCAAAACTCTAACCCCATCCTGTCACGGCAGTGCATCCGGTTCCAGCCAGCATAAAACATTACTTAAAGGCATGGCTTATACCAAAATCCTTTTGCTGGATTTGTAAGTTTTCTATCAATAAGAATTACATTCACATTCTTCAGGCCAAAATGTATATACTCTGTAACGGAGAGGTAGCATACAGAAAGCGTCTTAAAGACATGGCTTAGGCCCAATATTTCTGCTGGAATTCCAACTCTTCTATTAAAATGAATTCCAGTCCCAGAGGGCTCACAGTCTACGGGACAAAATTCAAAGTCTTTAACAGACAGGTAGGATACAGAAAGCGTCTTAAAGACATGGCTTAAGCCCAATATATCTGCTGGAATTTTAACTCTTCTATTAAAATGAATTCCAGTCGCAGTGGGCTCACAGTATTCCAACCACAATTCATACTCTATAACTGAGAGGTTGGATACAGAAATAAAATTCCGCCTCTTTTTAAAGGCTGCATTTTACGGTGGGTAAGCATGAGGAGGTTTGTGGCCTCCACGGCTCCCCTACAGCCACTCCCTAACCTCCTTTTTAGTAGAGGCAACTCGCAGACATTGTAGATTAAACTATTTTTTACCCACCCTCCTCCTATTTGACCCCTAACTTTTTCAGACCTGGTTGAAAACGGTTGCTCTACAATTTCTGGGGAATTAGCCTATTTATTGAAAGCTAATTTTACTGAAACTTCAACCGAGGAGGTTTAACGTCAAACTAGACTCTAAATCCAGCCCTATACAATGTCTGCGAGAATGCCTCTGCCCAATTCGGACATTACTTATACAATTCAGCCTCATTCAGATCCACCGTAGCTTTGGGATCAATTTCCTCACAAGAGAAAAAACCTGCCAGAAATGTTGCCAAGAACCGGACAGCACAATGCCGTGGGAGAATAGGTAGATCTCGCCGATTAACACTCACCAAACATAAATCCTGCTCGCTTAAGAAGAACATCCCATTATGCTCCTAAGTCCAGCCACAAAGGAATTGCGACAATCTCATGGAGGGGGCAACTGCTCCAAATGCAGAAAATATTAAGCAATCTTTTCTAAATCTTTCAGAAGATAAATCAAGCACAAATTATCTCTTAAAAACTTCCTTTTTCATGGCGCCGCATCACTTACCTTTCCATCATGTCGGAAAGCGGATCACAAGTCCGTCTCCACCAGTAAGCCTAACGTATTTTGGCTTCAAGAGCTAATGCAGAATTACTCTCCCACGGGCACAGTCAGGATAAAGAGACGCGATTCCATATCCTCGCAACGTCACATTACTTACCGGCTCAAGCATACTGGAGGACACGGTCCACTTGCTTTACACGTCGTCCCGTCGGTGAATTAGATGGTCAAACAGCAAGCTTCTCATCTCCTATGACTACACGAGTAACAGCCGTGTAAAATACACGTTTAAAGTAGGGAAAAACACACAATGAAATCAAAACCTATCTAAGAACACTTGCCTGAAGTATAGAGGAAATACAATAAAACCAAAAACCACTTAAGCAAAACTCTAACCCCATCCCGTCACGGCAGTGCATCCGGTTCCAGGCAGCATAAAACATTACTTAAAGGCATGGCTTATACCAAAATCCTTTTGCTGGATTTGTAAGTTTTCTATCAATAAGAATTACATTCACATTCTTCAGGCCAAAATGTATATACTCTGTAACGGAGAGGTAGGATACAGAAAGCGTCTTAAAGACATGGCTTAGGCCCAATATTTCTGCTGGAATTCCAACTCTTCTATTAAAATGAATTCCAGTCCCAGAGGGCTCACAGTCTACGGGACAAAATTCAAAGTCTTTAACAGACAGGTAGGATACAGAAAGCGTCTTAAAGACATGGCTTAAGCCCAATATATCTGCTGGAATTTAACTCTTCTATTAAAATGAATTCCAGTCGCAGTGGGCTCACAGTATTCCAACCACAATTCATACTCTATAACTGAGAGGTTGGATACAGAAATAAAATTCCGCCTCTTTTTAAAGGCTGCATTTTACGGTGGGTAAGCATGAGGAGGTTTGTGGCCTCCACGGCTCCCCTACAGCCACTCCCTAACCTCCTTTTTAGTAGAGGCAACTCGCAGACATTGTAGATTAAACTATTTTTTACCCACCCTCCTCCTATTTGACCCCTAACTTTTCCAGACCTGGTTGAAAACGGTTGCTCTACAATTTCTGGGGAATTAGCCTATTTATTGAAAGCTAATTTTACTGGAACTACATCTGACGAGGTTTAACGTCAAACTAGACTCTAAATCCAGCCCTATACAATGTCTGCGAGAATGCCTCTGCCCAATTCGGACATTACTTATACAATTCAGCCTCATTCAGATCCACCGTACCTTTGGGATCAATTTCCTCACAAGAGAAAAGACCTGCCAGAAATGTTGCCAAGAACCGGACAGCACAATGCCGTGGGAGAATAAGGTAGACCTCGCCGATTAACACTCACCAAACATAAATCCTGCTCGCTTAAGAAGAACACCCCATTATGCTCCTAAGTCCATCCACACAGGAATTGCGACAATCTCATGGAGGGGGCAACTGCTCCAACAGCAGAAAATATTAAGCAATCTTTTCTAAATCATTCAGAAGATAATCAAGCACCAGTTATCTCTTAAAAACTTCCTTTTTCATGGCGCCGCATCACTTACCTTTCCATCATGTCGGACAGCGGATCACAAGTCCGTCTCCATCAGTAAGCCTAACGTATTTTGGCTTCAAGAGCTAATGCAGAATTACTCTCCCACAAGCACAGCCAGGATAAAGAGACGCGATTCCATATCCTCGCAACGTCACATTACTTACCGGCTCAAGCATACTGGAGAATACGGTGCACTTGCCTTACGAGTCGTCCCGTCGGTGAATTAGATGGTCTACCAGCAAGCTTCTCATCTCCCATGACTACACGTTTAAAGTAGGAAAAAACACACAATGAAATCAAAACCTATCTAACAACACTTGCCTGAAGTATGGAGGAAATACAATAAAACCGAAAACCACTTAAGCAAAACTCTAACCCCATCCCGTCACGGCAGTGCATCCGGTTCCAGGCAGCATAAAACATTACTTAAAGGCATGGCTTATACCAAAATCCTTTTGCTGGATTTGTAAGTTTTCTATCAATAAGAATTACATTCACATTCTTCAGGCCAAAATGTATACTCTGTAACGGAGAGGTAGCATACAGAAAGCATCTTAAAGACATGGCTTAGGCCCAATATTTCTGCTGGAATTCCAACTCTTCTATTAAAATGAATTCCAGTCCCAGAGGGCTCACAGTCTATGGGACAAAATTCATAGTCTGTAATAGAGAGGTCATGTATAGAAAGCGTCTTAAAGACATGGCTTAAGCCCAATATTCCTGCTGGAATTCCAACTCTTCTATTAAAATGAATTCCAGTCCCAGTGGGCTCACAGTCTACGGGACAAAATTCATAGTCTGTAACAGAGAGGTCATGTATAGAAAGCGTCTTAAAGACATGGCTTAAGCCCAATATTCCTGCTGGAATTCCAACTCTTCTATTAAAATGAATTCCAGTCCCAGTGGGCTCACAGTCTACCGGACAAAATTCATAGTCTTTAACAGACAGGTAAAATACAGAAAGCGTCTTAAAGACATGGCTTAAGCCCTATATTTCTGCTGGAATTCCAACTCTTCTATTAAAATGAATTCCAGTCCCAGTGGGCTCACAGTATTCCAACCACAATTCATACTCTATAACTGAAAGGTTGGATACAGAAATAAAATTTTGCCTCTTTTTAAAAGCTGCATTTTACGGTGGGTAAGCATGAGAAAGTTTGTGGCCTCCACGGCTCCCCTACAGCCACTCCCTAACCTCCTTTTTAGTAGAGGCAACTCGCAGACATTGTAGATTAAACTATTTTTTACCCACCCTCCTCCTATTTGACCCCTAACTTTTCCAGACCTGGTTGAAAACGGTTGCTCTACAATTTCTGGGGAAATTAGCCTATTTATTGAAAGCTAATTTTACTGGAACTACATCCGACGAGGTTTAACGTCAAACTAGACTCTAAATCCAGCCCTATACAATGTCTGCGAGAATGCCTCTGCCCAATTCGGACATTACTTATACAATTCAGCCTCATTCAGATCCACCGTACCTTTGGGATCAATTTCCTCACAAGAGAAAAGACCTGCCAGAAATGTTGCCAAGAACCGGACAGCACAATGCCGTGGGAGAATAAGGTAGACCTCACTGATCAACACTCACCAAACATAAATCCCGCTTGCTTAAGAAGAACACCACATTATGCTCCTAAGTCCAGCCACACAGAAACTGCGACAACCTCGTGGAGGGGGCAACTGCTCCAACAGCAGAAAATATTAAGCAATCTTTTCTAAATCTTTCAGAAGAAAATCAAGCATCAGTTATCTCTTAAAAACTTCTTTTTCATGGCGCCGCTTCACTTACCTTCCCATCATGTCAGAAAGCGGATCACAAGTCCGTCTCCATCAGTAAGCCTAACGTATTTTGGAGGACGTATACTGGAGGACACGGTCCACTTGCTTTACACGTCGTCCCGTCGGTGAATTAGATGGTCAACGAGCAAGCTTCTCATCTCCTATGACTACACGCGTAACAGCCGGGTAAATTACACGATTAAAGTAGGGAAAAACACACAATGAAATCAAAACCTATCTAAGAACACTTGCCTGAAGTATAGAGGAAATACAATAAAACCGAAAACAACTTAAGCAAAACTCTAACCCCATCCTGTCACGGCAGTGCATCCGGTTCCAGCCAGCATAAAACATTACTTAAAGGCATGGCTTATACCAAAATCCTTTTGCTGGATTTGTAAGTTTTCTATCAATAAGAATTACATTCACATTCTTCAGGCCAAAATGTATACTCTGTAACGGAGAGTTAGCATACAGAAAGCATCTTAAAGACATGGCTTAGGCCCAATATTTCTGCTGGAATTCCAACTCTTCTATTAAAATGAATTCCAGTCCCAGAGGGCTCACAGTCTACGGGACAAAATTCAAAGTCTTTAACAGACAGGTAGGATACAGAAAGCGTCTTAAAGACATGGCTTAAGCCCAATATATCTGCTGGAATTTTAACTCTTCTATTAAAATGAATTCCAGTCGCAGTGGGCTCACAGTATTCCAACCACAATTCATACTCTATAACTGAGAGGTTGGATACAGAAATAAAATTCCGCCTCTTTTTAAAGGCTGCATTTTACGGTGGGTAAGCATGAGGAGGTTTGTGGCCTCCACGGCTCCCCTACAGCCACTCCCTAACCTCCTTTTTAGTAGAGGCAACTCGCAGACATTGTAGATTAAACTATTTTTTACCCACCCTCCTCCTATTTGACCCCTAACTTTTTCAGACCTGGTTGAAAACGGTTGCTCTACAATTTCTGGGGAATTAGCCTATTTATTGAAAGCTAATTTTACTGAAACTTCAACCGAGGAGGTTTAACGTCAAACTAGACTCTAAATCCAGCCCTATACAATGTCTGCGAGAATGCCTCTGCCCAATTCGGACATTACTTATACAATTCAGCCTCATTCAGATCCACCGTAGCTTTGGGATCAATTTCCTCACAAGAGAAAAAACCTGCCAGAAATGTTGCCAAGAACCGGACAGCACAATGCCGTGGGAGAATAGGTAGATCTCGCCGATTAACACTCACCAAACATAAATCCTGCTCGCTTAAGAAGAACATCCCATTATGCTCCTAAGTCCAGCCACAAAGGAATTGCGACAATCTCATGGAGGGGGCAACTGCTCCAAATGCAGAAAATATTAAGCAATCTTTTCTAAATCTTTCAGAAGATAAATCAAGCACAAATTATCTCTTAAAAACTTCCTTTTTCATGGCGCCGCATCACTTACCTTTCCATCATGTCGGAAAGCGGATCACAAGTCCGTCTCCACCAGTAAGCCTAACGTATTTTGGCTTCAAGAGCTAATGCAGAATTACTCTCCCACGGGCACAGTCAGGATAAAGAGACGCGATTCCATATCCTCGCAACGTCACATTACTTACCGGCTCAAGCATACTGGAGGACACGGTCCACTTGCTTTACACGTCGTCCCGTCGGTGAATTAGATGGTCAAACAGCAAGCTTCTCATCTCCTATGACTACACGAGTAACAGCCGTGTAAAATACACGTTTAAAGTAGGGAAAAACACACAATGAAATCAAAACCTATCTAAGAACACTTGCCTGAAGTATAGAGGAAATACAATAAAACCAAAAACCACTTAAGCAAAACTCTAACCCCATCCCGTCACGGCAGTGCATCCGGTTCCAGGCAGCATAAAACATTACTTAAAGGCATGGCTTATACCAAAATCCTTTTGCTGGATTTGTAAGTTTTCTATCAATAAGAATTACATTCACATTCTTCAGGCCAAAATGTATACTCTGTAACGGAGAGGTAGCATACAGAAAGCGTCTTAAAGACATGGCTTAGGCCCAATATTTCTGCTGGAATTCCAACTCTTCTATTAAAATGAATTCCAGTCCCAGTGGGCTCACAGTCTACGGGACAAAATTCATAGTCTTTAACAGACAGGTAGGATACAGAAAGCGTCTTAAAGACATGGCTTAAGCCCAATATATCTGCTGGAATTTTAACTCTTCTATTAAAATGAATTCCAGTCGCAGTGGGCTCACAGTATTCCAACCACAATTCATACTCTATAACTGAGAGGTTGGATACAGAAATAAAATTTCGCCTCTTTTTAAAGGCTGCATTTTACGGTGGGTAAGCATGAGGAAGGTTTGTGGCCTCCACGGCTCCCCTACAGCCACTCCCTAACCTCCTTTTTAGTAGAGGCAACTCGCAGACATTGTAGATTAAACTATTTTTTACCCACCCTCCTCCTATTTGACCCCTAACTTTTCCAGACCTGGTTGAAAACGGTTGCTCTACAATTTCTGGGGAATTAGCCTATTTATTGAAAGCTAATTTTACTGGAACTACATCCGACGAGGTTTAACGTCAAACTAGACTCTAAATCCAGCCCTATACAATGTCTGCGAGAATGCCTCTGCCCAATTCGGACATTACTTATACAATTCAGCCTCATTCAGATCCACCGTACCTTTGGGATCAATTTCCTCACAAGAGAAAAGACCTGCCAGAAATGTTGCCAAGAACCGGACAGCACAATGCACTGGGAGAATAAGGTAGACCTCGCCGATTAACACTCACCAAACATAAATCCTGCTCGCTTAAGAAGAACACCCCATTATGCTCCTAAGTCCATCCACACAGGAATTGCGACAATCTCATGGAGGGGGCAACTGCTCCAACAGCAGAAAATATTAAGCAATCTTTTCTAAATCATTCAGAAGATAATCAAGCACCAGTTATCTCTTAAAAACTTCCTTTTTCATGGCGCCGCATCACTTACCTTTCCATCATGTCGGACAGCGGATCACAAGTCCGTCTCCATCAGTAAGCCTAACGTATTTTGGCTTCAAGAGCTAATGCAGAATTACTCTCCCACAAGCACAGCCAGGATAAAGAGACGCGATTCCATATCCTCGCAACGTCACATTACTTACCGGCTCAAGCATACTGGAGAATACGGTGCACTTGCCTTACGAGTTGTCCCGTCGGTGAATTAGATGGTCAACCAGCAAGCTTCTCATCTCCCATGACTACACGTTTAAAGTAGGAAAAAACACACAATGAAATCAAAACCTATCTAACAACACTTGCCTGAAGTATGGAGGAAATACAATAAAACCGAAAACCACTTAAGCAAAACTCTAACCCCATCCCGTCACGGCAGTGCATCCGGTTCCAGGCAGCATAAAACATTACTTAAAGGCATGGCTTATACCAAAATCCTTTTGCTGGATTTGTAAGTTTTCTATCAATAAGAATTACATTCACATTCTTCAGGCCAAAATGTATACTCTGTAACGGAGAGGTAGCATACAGAAAGCATCTTAAAGACATGGCTTAGGCCCAATATTTCTGCTGGAATTCCAACTCTTCTATTAAAATGAATTCCAGTCCCAGAGGGCTCACAGTCTATGGGACAAAATTCATAGTCTGTAATAGAGAGGTCATGTATAGAAAGCGTCTTAAAGACATGGCTTAAGCCCAATATTCCTGCTGGAATTCCAACTCTTCTATTAAAATGAATTCCAGTCCCAGTGGGCTCACAGTCTACGGGACAAAATTCATAGTCTGTAACAGAGAGGTCATGTATAGAAAGCGTCTTAAAGACATGGCTTAAGCCCAATATATCTGCTGGAATTTTAACTCTTCTATTAAAATGAATTCCAGTCGCAGTGGGCATACAGTATTCCAACCACAATTCATACTCTATAACTAAGAGGTTGGATACAGAAATAAAATTCCGCCTCTTTTTAAAGGCTGCATTTTACGGTGGGTAAGCATGAGGAGGTTTGTGGCCTCCACAGCTCCCCTAAAGCCACTCCCTAACCTCCTTTTTAGTAGAGGCAACTTGCAGACATTGTAGATTAAACTATTTTTTACCCACCCTCCTCCTATTTGACCCCTAACTTTTTCAGACCTGGTTGAAAACCGTTGCTCTACAATTTCTGGGGAATTAGCCTATTTATTGAAAGCTAATTTTACTGGAACTACAATCAGACGAGGTTTAACGTCAAACTAGACTCTAAATCCAGCCCTATACAATGTCTGCGAGAATGCCTCTGCCCAATTCGGACATTACTTATACAATTCAGCCTCATTCAGATCCACCGTACCTTTGGGATCAATTTCCTCACAAGAGAAAAGACCTGCCAGAAATGTTGCCAAGAACCGGACAGCACAATGCCGTGGGAGAATAAGGTAGACCTCACTGATCAACACTCACCAAACATAAATCCTGCACGCTTAAGAAGAACACCCCATTATGCTCCTAAGTCCAGCCACACAGAAACTGCGACAACCTCGTGGAGGGGGCAACTGCTCCAACAGCAGAAAATATTAAGCAATCTTTTCTAAATCTTTCAGAAGAAAATCAAGCATCAGTTATCTCTTAAAAAACTTCTTTTTCATGGCGCCGCATCACTTACCTTTCCATCATGTCGGAAAGCGGATCACAAGTCCGTCTCCACCAGTAAGCCTAACGTATTTTGGCTTCAAGAGCTAATGCAGAATTACTCTCCCACGGGCACAGTCAGGATAAAGAGACGCGATTCCATATCCTCGCAACGTCACATTACTTACCGGCTCAAGCATACTGGAGGACACGGTCCACTTGCTTTACACGTCGTCCCGTCGGTGAATTAGATGGTCAAACAGCAAGCTTCTCATCTCCTATGACTACACGAGTAACAGTCGTGTAAAATACACGTTTAAAGTAGGGAAAAACACACAATGAAATCAAAACCTATCTAAGAACACTTGCCTGAAGTATAGAGGAAATACAATAAAACCAAAAACCACTTAAGCAAAACTCTAACCCCATCCCGTCACGGCAGAGCATCCGGTTCCAGGCAGCATAAATCATTACTTACAGGCATGGCTTTTCCAAAATCCTTTTGCTGGATTTGTAAGTTTTCTATCAATAAGAATTACATTCACATTCTTCAGGCCAAAATGTATATACTCTGTAACGGAGAGGTAGCATACAGAAAGCGTCTTAAAGACATGGCTTAGGCCCAATATTTCTGCTGGAATTCCAACTCTTCTATTAAAATGAATTCCAGTCCCATAGGGCTCACAGTCTATGGGACAAAATTCATAGTCTGTAATAGAGAGGTCATGTATAGAAAGCGTCTTAAAGACATGGCTTAAGCCCAATATTTCTGCTGGAATTCCAACTCTTCTATTAAAATAAATTCCAGTCCCAGTGGGCTCACAGTATTCCAACCACAATTCATACTCTATAACTGAAAGGTTGGATACAGAAATAAAATTTTGCCTCTTTTTAAAAGCTGCATTTTACGGTGAGTAAGCATGAGAAAGTTTGTGGCCTCCACGGCTCCCCTACAGCCACTCCCTAACCTCCTTTTTAGTAGAGGCAACTCGCAGACATTGTAGATTAAACTATTTTTTACCCACCCTCCTCCTATTTGACCCCTAACTTTTTCAGACCTGGTTGAAAACGGTTGCTCTACAATTTCTGGGGAATTAGCCTATTTATTGAAAGCTAATTTTACTGAAACTACAACCGAGGAGGTTTAACGTCAAACTAGACTCTAAATCCCACCCTATACAATGTCTGCGAGAATGCCTCTGCCCAATTCGGACATTACTTATACAATTCAGCCTCATTCAGATCCACCGTAGCTTTGGGATCAATTTCCTCACAAGAGAAAAGACCTGCCAGAAATGTTGCCAAGAACCGGCAGCACAATGCTGTGGGAGAATAAGGTAGATCTCGCCGATTAACACTCACCAAACATAAATCCTGCTCGCTTAAGAAGAACACCCCATTATGCTCCTAAGTCCAGCCACAAAGGAATTGCGACAATCTCATGGAGGGGGCAACTGCTCCAAATGCAGAAAATATTAAGCAATCTTTTCTAAATCTTTCAGAAGATAAATCAAGCACAAATTATCTCTTAAAAACTTCCTTTTTCATGGCGCCGCATCACTTACCTTTCCATCATGTCGGAAAGCGGATCACAAGTCCGTCTCCACCAGTAAGCCTAACGTATTTTGGCTTCAAGAGCTAATGCAGAATTACTCTCCCACGGGCACAGTCAGGATAAAGAGACGCGATTCCATATCCTCGCAACGTCACATTACTTACCGGCACAAGCATACTGGAGAATACGGTGCACTTGCCTTACGAGTTGTCCCGTCGGTGAATTAGATGGTCAACCAGCAAGCTTCTCATCTCCTGTGACTACACGCGTAACAGCCATGTAAAATACACGTTTAAAGTAGGGAAAAATACACAATGAAATCAAAATCTATCTAAGAACACTTGCCTGAGGGTATGTAGGAAATACAATAAAACCGAAAACCACTTAAGCAAAACTCTAACCCCATCCCGTCACGGCAGAGCATCCGGTTCCAGGCAGCATAAAACATTACTTAAAGGCATGGCTTATACCAAAATCCTTTTGCTGGATTTGTAAGTTTTCTATCAATAAGAATTACATTCACATTCTTCAGGCCAAAATGTATACTCTGTAACGGAGAGGTAGCATACAGAAAGCGTCTTAAAGACATGGCTTAGGCCCAATATTTCTGCTGGAATTCCAACTCTTCTATTAAAATGAATTCCAGTCCCAGTGGGCTCACAGTCTACCGGACAAAATGTATACTCTGTAACAGACAGGTAGGATACAGAAAGCGTCTTAAAGACATGGCTTAGGCCCAGTATTTCTGCTGGAATTCCAAACTACTATTAAAATGAATTCCAGTCCCAGTGGGCTCACAGTCTACCGGACAAAATGTATACTCTGTAACAGACAGGTAGGATACAGAAAGCGTCTTAAAGACATGGCTTAAGCCCAATATATCTGCTGGAATTTTAACTCTTCTATTAAAATGAATTCCAGTCGCAGTGGGCTCACAGTATTCCAACCACAATTCATACTCTATAACTGAAAGGTTGGATACAGAAATAAAATTTTGCCTCTTTTTAAAAGCTGCATTTTACGGTGGGTAAGCATGAGAAAGTTTGTGGCCTCCACGGCTCCCCTACAGCCACTCCCTAACCTCCTTTTTCGTAGAGGCAACTCGCAGACATTGTAGATTAAACTATTTTTTACCCACCCTCCTCCTATTTCACCCCCAACTTTTCCAGACCTGGTTGAAAACGGTTGCTCTACAATTTCTGGGGAATTAGCCTATTTATTGAAAGCTAATTTTACTGGAACTACATACGACGAGGTTTAACGTCAAACTAGACTCTAAATCCAGCCCTATACAATGTCTGCGAGAATGCCTCTGCCCAATTTGGACATTACTTATACAATTCAGCCTCATTCAGATCCACCGTACCTTTGGGATCAATTTCCTCACAAGAGAAAAGACCTGCCAGAAATGTTGCCAAGAACCGGACAGCACAATGCCGTGGGAGAATAAGGTAGACCTCACTGATCAACACTCACCAAACATAAATCCTGCTCGCTTAAGAAGAACACCACATTATGCTCCTAAGTCCAGCCACACAGGAATTGCGACAACCTAGTGGAGGGGGCAACTGCTCCAACAGCAGAAAATATTAAGCAATCTTTTCTAAATATATCAGAAGCTAATCCAGCACCAGTTATCTCTTAAGAAAAACTTTTCTTTGGTACTGAGACAGTTACCTTCCCATTATGTGAGAAAGCATATCACAAGCCCGTCTCCATCAGTAAGCCTACTGTATTTTGGCCTCAAGGGCTAATGCAGAATGTTTACCAAATACTGCCTCACAAGTCCTAACAGCGTGTAATTGATAAGGGGGTGTTGCCATGGGTGTGTCAGGGGCTTTCCATAAAGCTACGCATGTTACAGAATACTACCTCAGTGGACCTAACTTGGGTGCCAGCATCTACACAAACTTTCCATAGGGTTAACTCTAACACCCAAGGTAAGGTCCAGCAATTTTTTTTTCCGGTGCTGAATTTTTAAGTGCCATTCATAGAATTCCTCATTGTCTGCATTTGTGGTTGCTATTTTTAAAAATCACTCCCTGAACAGTATCCACAGTGCTCAGCATTAAGTGTTGCTAGATTAAACGTCAACATCCTTGATTCCTTACACCTTATAACAAGCAAAGCAGCAGAGCAGAGTGAGGTATTCACAGATCACAGAGAGGAAAGGGATGGTGTAGGGAAAGCGGCTCTTATCAGAAGGTGGGATCCTCCTGGGCAGAAGAAGGAAGGGGATCTAATTAGTCAAAGGAGATGACTATAATCTTCCTCTGATAGCAGATGGTTATAGAATACAATTATCTTACACCAGATTTATCAGATCTGAAAATGTCAGACTCAGAAGAACAGGAAGCTTTGCAACTTGCAACCTGCAACGGAAGAGAGCACCTTGGCTGGCGGGGGGAGTTGGGGTCCCCCACCAGCAAAGGTAAGCGACGGCAGCGGGGGAGGGTTGGCGGTGGGAGGGTGGAGAGAGTCGTTGGTGGTGGTGGGGGGGGGCCAGTGGCGCCGGGGGGGGGGGGGCTAAAATGTGCCCCCTCCCTCTGGCTCTGGCCCCCCCCCCTACTGCCGGAGTCCAGATACGCCACTGCTTGGTCCTACACAGGGATGAAGAGCTATAACAGTCTGATAACTGAGTGATCCCAGCTAGATGAAAGGCTATGTAAGAGACAGTCTAAGATAGCAGCTTGATCCTACACAATGGGATGAAAAGCTGTGACAGTCTCAGATAACTCCTCTGTAAGTGCAGCTCTTATGTGGCTTAACCTATTAGTTTAGGTTAACATGGACTACATCATAATGAGATGCAAAGCATGCATGCATGCATAAGCCAAGCACCTCATTATTAACTAAGCCCAATAACAGAGCTTGTGCTGAATTTCCTAAGCTGCTTTATTCCAGGTGAAATAAGGTCTGTTTAAACTAAAGCTGGTGCCATTCTTCCATCACAGGAGTAATAGGCCATCAACACATGACCAGATGCTCCTGGGCACCACCTTAACATGCCCCCCCCTCCCACAACACCTTACATTATTTCCATAATTGCCCACTGCTCATGTTTGATGTATTCTTACTGTACACCACCTTGAGTTAATTCCTTCAAAAAGGCGGTAAATAAATCCTAATAAATAAAATAATAATAACATGGTTAATCCCCACCCCTACTTCCCACAGCTGTAATCTGTTTAGCTTTTGCCCCCCCCCCCAACCCCAATCATTTTGGAAATTTCACTCCATACAGCTCACCTCCGTGAACCCAGTAGACTTGTAGTGAAGTAGAATGCCTGTTTCTCAATTGCTACAGACTGTTTGAAACGTTTATTTGTTTTTTAAGATGTATCAATGTTACTATTTAAAGTTTTTATGGTATCAGTTCACAGCATGTTTATACAATTGTATGTTACTATTTTGTTGTACAAATGACAAAGCAGACTATGACTCTAAAAAGATGTAAATATATTACATGCACCACATTAAACACTATAAACGAAATAACTTTTAAAAAGAACAGTGGCCAAAAGTAATTACAACTGATTTATGATAAAATTATTAACAAAATATTCACAATTCAATTGCCACGTCTACCACGCCACACTAGTGGCTACCTTGCGCTAATGCTGATACAGGCCATTCACTTTGAACAGACTGTGTCAGTAGCCACTAGCGCAGCTTAGCAAACGGGGGGAGGGGGGCTTAGTTTCTGAAGCAAAAAGAACTCTCTTCCCAAAGACTGCTTCATAACAACCCATTGACTTCTACCTCTTAGTATCATCCATTATCCTTCCCTTTAATGTTTTTAGTCACATGCATTACACCAATGGTCTCTAATTGTTCTCATACCTCACATTAATATTTTCGGCTTTTGTCTCACCTAGAATGTAAACCGTACTGAACCCTGGAAAGGGGATATTAGCGGTATACAAGAATTGATTTGATTCGAACCATTCAGACCTATGGATCTGAACTAATTATCATCCGAATTCCATGCTGTTATTATAACCAAAAAATTTAAAACCTGAATTCCATGAAAAGTAGCAAAATTATAAACAGAATGCACATCTAAAAATATATATTTTCAAATAGAAAGAGGCCCTGAAAAAGAGAAATAAACCAATTATCAGTTGTTTTAAAATTTTATACCTAAAAAAGAAAATTTAAAAATCAAAAACTGTAAGACTGCAAAAATTCAAAAGAAACTAAACTCAATTATTATATCTAAAAAATAGCCTCAAAAGCCCAGGGTACCTTTAAAATTAGGACACCACTGTTTTGGCTAGCATCACAGGCTCCTCCTCCTTCCGAAAAAACCCAACAGAGTAAAAACTTACAAACTCAATTTCAAAATGGAAGAAAAAATCTGTAGTTAAAAAAAAACAGAAGAAGGGGTGATAACTTTTAACATTTTATTAATCCAAGTGCTCAAATCTAGACTCTAATGCTCAGGACTTGAAAAACTTAAGTCCATAAAACAGGATTACAACTTCAGCCCATCAGGGAACCCCGTTCTCAACTCAATCTCTACGAGAAAAAAAATCAGCTGTTTAATGTATCCATAATTTCTCTGATCCACCAATAGATATGTAGTCATCGTATCTCAAATTATTCGCTTTGTTCTTTCATAATAATAACCAGCTTAACGTCTCTTAAATCTATATTCAACTTAGCTTTCGATGACAAAGTAGATCACGATGACTCCATTATTTCCACTTGTGTTTCTGGCCGTAGGTGCTCCTTATGTATGACGGTCCTGAAGAAATCAAAGATTGCCTGACCGGATCACTGACACTTTATCATCTAGCACTAAAAATCTTCAAATTCTGTGTCTTTGCCGAATCAGGCTTTTAATGTCTCTCAATTTCTCAATACCTAAAAAAGAAAAATGTTGGTTGCTCAGTAGTTCTAAGGTATACCATGCAGTTAGGGCTGGCTTTTGGGATGTGCCACCTGCGTAGCCATAAAAGGCATGAGGCTCCCTCTCCCCTAGTTCTCAGTCCACTGCATTAACCATTAGGCTACTCCTCCACTCGAAAACCAAAACTTATTCTTCTACCTTTAAAACTGAACAAGAGAAGGGAATGTCTCCCGCTTTAGTGAACATAAAGTAACAGTGTGTTCCTCATTCAGGATGGATTTTTTTTTTTGTTACATTTGTACCCCGCACTTTCCCACTCATGGCAGGCTCAATGCGGCTTACATATTGTATACAGGTACTTATTTGTACCTGGGGCAATGGAGGATTGGATAACTACAATACTGTAAAACTACCTTCCACAGAACAGTGACATAACCAGAAGACAACTTTTGGGTGGGCCAACAGGTTGGACGTGTGGGCACTAGGGTTGTCAACTTTTTGAAAGAGAAAAATCCGCCACCTGATGTACCCATGCCCTATCCAGAATTGTCTCTTTTTTTCATATATTTCATCCACCCCCTCGTATCAAGTATTGATGTATGGGGACGGCATATGGACACAGAGAGGCATCTTCCCTTTGAGTTTCAGCCCCTCTGCTCCCACCCAATGCCCATCATTTTCCCTCTGTTTCTATAGACCACCTTTGGGCCGATGATAAGAAGCAAATGCAGGCGCTAGAGGCTATTAGCGCTACACTAGCTCCTCCATTTTCTACCACCCCATGATCACATGAAACAATGCGCTCGTGCGCTCTGACCGCAACTAGCATGCAAATGCATGTTAAACAAGGGCTCTTAGCACAACTAGCATGCAAATGCACGGTAAACATATTCCTCCCCTACGATCAGTGAGCAGCACGCCAAACATTGGTGAGCTGTCCAAGGAAAACCCTACACCAGCCCGGAGCTGGTATTAGGATTTGCAGACCATTAGGGAGGAATGGTGAGCCCTGTCCAGAATGCATTTGCATGCTAGCAGGCCCCCCATTCCCCCCCCCCATACACACCACAAGCCAGCGACATGGGGGCTGGAGATCCACCCAACCTCCAGTCCCCCCCCAACACAAATTCACAGAGGGGGGGGGAGCTGGAGATCCCCTACCCCCCTTGCACCCCCCTCAAAAAAGCCCTGGTGGACGATTGGGCTGCGAATCAAGCCCATCCAACCTAGTGGTCTAGCGGCACTCTTCCCTGCCACCCCCATACTTTTATTGAAGTAGTGCTGCCTTGAAAATGGCCGCACCCAGCCCTGCCCAGTGCATTCTGTGATGCGCTGGGTGGGGCTTCACACCATATAAGGGAGAAATGCCCTTATATGGTGTGAAGCCCCACCCAGTGCATCCCAGGATGCACTAGGCAGGGCACCGCCATTTTCAAGGCGGCACTAGAAGAGGGAGTGTACTACCTCCCTCCTCCAACAAAAGTATGGGGGGAGGGCAGAGAAGAGAGCCACTAGACTACCAGGCTGCGAGGTTTGATTCACAGCCCACTGGGCCACCAGCGCTTTTTTGGGGGGGGGGATGCAAGAGGGGATTGGCGGGCTGGACATCCACCAGATCTCAAGCCCCCCCCCTCCCCCATGGACTTGTGTCAAGGGGGACAGCCCCATGTCATGGGCTTAGGGTGGAGGCACAATCTTTCCACACTTTACCCTATGATCAGAGATAATAGTGCTATTATCTCTGATCATAGGGGCAGTAAAGCCCCGCACTGTTCTAGCGCTATTTTTACAGTGTGTTTGGAACAGAATGGGGCTTTAGATCATCTGGGCACTTGGGCCCAGCTTGTCTGCTCTCTCCCTCCCCCAAACCAATGTGTCCCTCTCCTCTCTGACCCCATCCACCTTCTCTCCCTCTCTTCCCTTTTCCTTCCAGGATCTGATTCTTTCTCCCATTGTGGGTTCAACATTTGACCTCCTCTTCCTTCATCTCCTTGGGCTGGCACCTCTCTCCCTTCCCTCCAGCCCACAGGTCCAGCATCTCTCTCCTTTTTCTCCAACCCCACTCACTGCAGGTCCAGGACTTCACTCCCCTCCAATCTCCAGCCCCTCTGTAGGTTCAGCACCTCTCCCCCTTCCATCTGACCACCAGCTCCCCTTGCAGGTCCAGCACTTCTCTCCCTTCCCTCTGATCTCAAGCCCTCTTGCAAGTCCAGCATCTCTCTCATCTCCCTCCGGTCCCCCTAGAGGTCCAGCTTCTCTCACCCTTCCTTCCCACTTCCAGCCCCCCTCAGGTCCAGCACCTCCCTTCCCTCCAGCCTCAAACCCTCCCTTGCAGGTCTAGCACCTCTGGATCTAGTATATATGCTCTCCCATTCTCTGAGCCCCAACCACATTGCTTTCAACATCTTACTATTGCACTGCCTGGCAGCAATTCATACAGGCCTGCTCCGGGGACTTCTTTATGCCGTGTCCCGTCCACTTCATAGCAGAGGGAAGACCTGGGAGCACGTCTGTATGAATTGCTGCCGGGCACTGCAGTAATGTAATGTTGAAAGTGCTGTGACCAGGCTGGGACAGGGTTGAGGCAGGCAAAGGCACCTCTGGACCGGCGGGGGGAGAGAGAGAGAGGAAACGAGCCAGTGAGAAAAAAGTACAGAGTCCTATGGAGGGAGATGGGATCCCTGGCAGCTCATGTGGGGCAAGGGGCAATGTCTCCCATCCCCCCCCCCCCCCCCAAACTGCATCCATGGCAATCTCTTTCTGGATAGGTCCTGTATTACCTTGTTAGACATTGCTGCAAACTGCACTTCAACTGATTGCACACAGCGCCTGTACAACAGGTCAGTATCCCATGCAGTGACGTTCCACATGCATAAACTTCCACTTCACCAGATGAATTTACCTTCCCCTCCTTCCACCAGCTTTCCAGGAGTTTGAGGGTTGCTGTTTGCTACTGCTGGACTGTAGTATTCTGCAATCTGCACAATTAATTGAAAGCCTGTGTAGCTGCACCTTAATCAGCAGCAGAGGGTGAGACAAAGACTGGGTGGGCCTGGGCCCACCTGCAGCTAGCTCCTGCCACAGAAAGAAACACAAAAAATAATCCCTAACTTGCCTTTATTTTTTTTAATTTCCTTAAGAAAACATTACAAAACAGTTATTGTGCTATTGGCACAGAAAACATCAGCCTGAAAGATTCTACTCACTAAAAAACAACTTGTAGAATTCCATAAAGAACCATTTACAACTTTCACACACAGCCCACACTCAGTTATCTAGCTACATACCTCAACAACAATTATTCATGTCATAAATATTTCTGATCCAGCTTTTACCTATTTTAAGCTCTTAGGTCTTGATTGCCTTGAAGCAAATTTGCTTTAATATATATAAAACTCAGGGTTATTTCTATTTTAACTCATCAGCCTAACCAGTTGCTCAATTATATTTTTATATCAGAAACAGCCTATTTTCTGTCCTAAGTGATCAAACAGCCATTTATTATTTAAAACAAATCACACATCTCACACCACCTTCTTTCTCTATTTCATTTTTTAAATACAATAAATCCAGAACAGCATCACCTTTTTTTTCTGACAAATCCTTTCAATTAAACACTCTCCTTCTCACACTTTCTTTATTCATACACATACTTCAATTCACTTTCCTGTTTTTCTGCCAAGTTCTCAGTTCACACAGCGCTGGATAAAACGCAGCTTTCGCCTTCGAAGCCTCTTCTAGTTGCCTAAAGGTAACAGTTTAACACAGGACAGAAACTGTAATTAGCACCAGACTGCGCTGCGGTGGAAGGTGAGGAGCGAGCGTTTTGATTGGCTGTCAGACATGCAGACGAAGCCTTTGATTGGCTGTAAGGCTAAAGCGGGAAAAGGCTGGTGCTAAGCAGCTTTTGTCCTGCGCTAGTAACACTGTTGCACTCCACAAAAAAAAGTAACTTTATTCCCACACTTACTCCATTACTCTGCACGTTCTTTACCTTTTATTTTGCGTGGGCCCAGAATTAACTAGGATGGCCCATTTCACTCCCCCCCCCCCAAAAAAACATTTCTCCTTCTCTCCCCAATCCCCCGCCACAGATATATAAAATACATTTCATACCTCCCCCCCCAAAGGCCCAGCAACCCCCTTCCCCATATACCTCAAAAGCGGCCGCACTCATTCATGCGCAACGCAGCAGAGGGAAGCTGAATCGCTGAAGCCGCCTCTGAGGAACATGGGGAAGGGAAGGGGGATCAGACACGGGGGCAGATACCAGCGGAGAAGAAGAAGAAAGGAAAAAGTGGTGCAGTCCCAAATTTTTTCCCCCACAGCCCGTGTCCAGAGAGTAGGTACAACTGAGCGAGTAGGCAAAAAAGCCGAGACTGTTCAATTGTAAGAGCCAATTCCTCCGCCACTATCGGGAAAACAAACCTTCCCGTTCCCGCTAAGATAAAAATCAGCAGAAAGAAAAACACCGCGCGCAATCTCTTACCACCCTCACCCGCTTGCCTTTGCACCTGTCGGTACCACGCCCTCTGACGTAAGACGTCCCTTCCGAGGGGGCGAGACCGACAGACGCAGAGTGCGCGCGCGGGGTTGGATCGCTGGGCCCCGCGCTGTGATTTTTCTCTGCTTCTGACGTCAGGACTGCGGCTGCACAGAAAAGGCGGTGAGGGTCCGGATGGGAGGAGGGTGAGTGCTGCTGACTGGGAATGGTAAAAAGGAAAATAGGATACTACTGGACATCGAAGTGGAAGGAGAGAAGCTTGACCGTAGCAGAAAATGAATGGAAGATCAATGGAGAAGATGAAGTGTGGGAAGGGGGAGAAAGATAAAAGATATACGGCTTCGGGTACAACTTGGATCCTGTGGACTTCACGGATCCAAACTACATCAACAGGAAGCCCTGCTGCAAAGATGATAGAAGAATTGGCAACGGGAGCCAGTATGATTACAGGAATAAAGTCACCAGACAACAACAAAGCTAGAAAATGTTTCTTTATTTTCTATTTAGTCACTGCAATTGGTTTCTTCTGCTATATTTTTGTTTAAATCTATTTATTGATAAATGGTACACAGATAACAATATAAGCCCGGTGAAAAGTTGAGGATAGAGAAACAGCACAACCAAGTCATACGAACTTAATTACTGCCATACTGGGACAGACCAAAGGTCCATCAAACCCAACACCTTGTTTCTAACAGTAGCCAATCCAGGTTGCAAGTACCTGGTAAAATCCCCAAACAGTACAATACATTTTATGCTACTTATGCTAGAAATAAGCAGTGTATTTTCCCCAAGTCCATTTTAATAATGGCTTATGGATTTTTCTTTTAGGAAGCTATCCAAACCTTTTTTAAACCCCGCTAAGATAACTGCTTTTACTACATTCTCTGGCAATAAATTTCAGAGTTTAATGACACATTGAGTGAAGACATATTTCCTCTGATTAGTTTTAAATTTACTACTTTGTAGCTTTATTGCGTGACCCCTAATCCTAGTATTTTTGGAAAGAGTAACTAAGTGATTTATGTCTACCTGTTCCACTCCACTCATTATTTTATAGACCTCTATTGAGATATAATAGAGGTCTATAAAATAGGTATATCCTCCTCCCTGAAATTTGGTGATGTATTATTGTATAGAACAGTGTAGAAAAATTAACTCAAAATACAGCCTTTATTAGTGCTGTTTCCACCAGCTACAATCATGCTGAAGCTGTTTTAGTGATACTCAGTTTGAATATCACTAAAACATTGAGCCTGCAAATAGGTGGGCAAATGTGGGATACAAGTGCAATAAATAAATTTCATGACTAGTAAAACAGGCCCGTTTCTGACACAAATGAAACGGGCGCTAGCAAGGTTTTCCTCGGAGTGTGTATGTTTGACAGACAGAGATAGAGAGTGTGTGTGTGTGAGAGATGGAGTGTGTGTGTATTTGAGAGAGAGTGAGTGAGTAACAGACAGACAGAGTGTGTGAGAAACAGTGTATGTGTGTGTGAGAGAAAGAGAGATAGAGTGTGTGAGAGAGAGTGTATGTGAGAACAGAGAGAGAGAGAGAGAGAGAGTGTGTGTGAGTGTGTGTGTGTGTGTGTGTGTGTGTGTGTGTGTGTGTGTGTGTGTGTGGCTCCGAGTTCCATGACCCCCCCTCCCTCTCCTCCCCTCTGAGTTCCAGGCCCCCCCTTTTGTCCAAGGTGCAGGCCCCCCTCCCTCTCCTCTCCTCCGAGTTCTTGCCCCCCCTTCCCTCCAACTTCCATGCCCCCTCCCTCTTCTCCATAGCATGTTCCATGCCCCCTTTCCTCGGAGTGTGTATGTTCTGTAAGGCTCTATCTCCTCAATTGATGACACGTAGTTCCGGAACGTTGCAGGAATACTTCAAGGCTTGAAGCCTTCACTTTCTCGGCTTCAGAATGTTGGAGGTGCATTTTATTATATAGCATAGGATATATCTACATACAAGACACTTTCAAATAAAAAGTTGTAAAATAAATAAAAATAAACAAAATATATACTTTTGTCCTCCACATTTTATGTTTCAATATATTTATTAATGACATTGATATACATCTCTAATTCTACATATGTACATACAGAAAGATATACATTAACTGGCTACTGTTTGATTATTTCTGCCATCCATTTTCTCATTATACCCCCTCCTTTTCTCCCCTTCCCCCCCTCCAACCTCCCCCTCCCCTCCCCTTTCCCACTAGTATCTATGTATTAGGTTCCCCCCAGTTTACACCAACATTGTTAACAATCAAACGAAACCAAATAACCAGAGGCCACGGACTTTTCATATACTGCCTTGCGAGGAGCCTTGTTTCTTATAGCCCCTCGCTGCTAGTCCCCGCCTCTATGGCTTTTTAACTAATAATAGAACCGTTCATAACATTCCCTAGATTTCAATATAGCCAGCTTGCAGCATTAGTATGCTGTTGGACCTTTTGAGTCCTGGCGAGCCGATAGAAGCTCCCGCTGACTCCTACTGTTCAACCTTTTTAAGCATTATAAGAGCTTTATTAGCATTCCACCGCATATCAGTTTTGTCATAATAGTAATTTTATCTCTTTCAGGGATATGTATCATACTGGCTACAATCGATTCCAGCCTTATCAGCAGTTGTATCCTTCCCTTCCTCTCCTCCCCCCCTCCAACATTCTCTATATCAGATATATATTCCCTATTCCCTCTTCAGATCTCTATATAACATTCCTGGTGGAACTTAGGTTACCTTCAATCCATATAGCCCCCCTCCCATCCCCCTAGTATGTCCTCCACATTTTAAGGCACTGCCTATCCAACTGGAACAACTTTTGACTTTTTACAAATGGACCATGCATACGCATTCCGTTATCTCTAATAATCTTTTACTATTGTTTTCAATAGCGTTTGCTATTGTTTTGGGTGAACGACTGTGGTGGCAAGCTCCACCTACTGCCTTCAACCCATCTAAGGGGCTAGAATAGCCTCGTACTGTCTTGTTCTCAATCTAACCTAATTGCTTGGTCCCATCCTCTTCACAGGAGGGGACTGTGGGGGGAGATTACTTTGTAAAATGTGAATGGGCCACATACATTGTTTGTATTATCTATTGGTTGGTTGTTTGGATTCTGTACTCTGATGACTATGAGGAAAGGCTAAAGCGTCTAGGGCTCTTCAGCTTGGAGAAAAGGCGTCTGAGGGGAGATATGATAGAGGTCTATAAAATAATGATTGGACTTGAACAGGTAGATGTGAAGCGTCTATTTACGCTTTCCAAAAATACTAGGACTAGGGGGCATGCGATGAAGCTACATTAAAATGAATCAGAGAAAATGTTTCTTCACTCAATGTGTAATTAAACTCTGGAATTCGTTGCCAGAGAATGTGGTAAAGGCGGTTAGCTTAGTGGAGTATAAAAAGGTTTGGATAGCTTCCTAAAGGACAAGTCCATAGAACATTATTAAATGGACTTGGGGAAAATCCACTATTTCTGGGATAAGCAGTATAAAATCTCTTTAACAAGGCGTACCACAAAGATCAACAAATGTTAACTCCTACATAAATATCCAGAATTGGCTTACAATTTTTGCATGTTACACTACTATCATGTTTTACCATTATCTTGTTACCCAAGATCCTCTGTACTACTAAATGTCTATTTTCTCATATATTTCCACTATTCATGATGTATAGTAAGCCACATTGAGCCTGCAAAGAGGTGGGAAAATGTGGGATACAAATGCAATAAATACATACAAAATAAATAAATAAAATGTTTTGTACTTTTTTTGGATCTTGCCAGGTATTTGTGACCTGGATTGATCACTGTTGGAAACAGGATGCTGGGCTTGATGGACCTTTGATCTGTCCCAGTATGGCAATACTTATTTACTTATGTATATGCTTTCCTTTCTATAAACGGAGCAGGGCGAGGAAATTCCTGGCGGTAAAGTCCATAAACTGTTAGTATATTAGACTAGATGGACCTTTGGTCTGATCCAGTAGGGAAATTCTTATATTAATTAAAAAAAAGCTTCAAACATACCATTACTTGAAAATGCTCTCCTTTCTATAAGTGGAGCAGGGCAAGGAAAGCAATCGCTGCTCCCCTTTCGAGGGCACACTAGACCTGTGAGTAAATGAGGGGGACAAACTTACCTATTCACTTTTCTCTTACCATTACCACATTCTCATCCACAAAGCCACTGAGGTGAGCACTACTCTTCACTTCCTTTCACCCGCGTCCCTTTGGCACCAGTACTTTTACTTCCTGCTATATCCCCTGGGAGTGACCCAATGGAGAGGACAATTTTCAGAGTAAATAGCGATGTAATCACACACACTGGCTGCCTGAAAGTTATCCTGCCATATTCAAAGCCAGTTATTGAATAAATTGTGACTTAATCACACAAATTGACTGTGTGAAAATTGTCCTGCCTCAACATGGTAAGAAGTACCCATCTGGAACAACATGAGTATTGTCGGTCTCATTTAAAGGTGGTGGAGAGAAAATTAACAGGCACATATTGCATTTCCAGCTCCTATCTGCTTTACTGGCATAAGTACACACATAATTAAAAAAACATTTAAAACAACAGATTCAAACGTTCAGGGGTGTTCCTCACCCACATAAAAAAAAAAAAAGAAAAACAGATGCAAACAGTCAGGGGTATTCTGCATCCACAGATATTTTTAAAGTGGAAGTATATGTGTACTTCTGCTTGAAAAAAAAACGGATGCAGTTTTCCTGGGTAAAAATATTCACAGACTTTCCTTTTTGTTTTAATGCATTTATTTGGTCTTATATCCCACATTTTCCAAATCAGGTTTGGTTCAATATGGCTTAACAAAGAGCAGTCAACGTGACGTACAGTGTAACTAATAACAATTGATACGAATTGTAGTGGGCGATTAACACATTTACATTGGGACATAGAGAAGTGTAGCTGTGAGTCTTAAGGGAGAGTAAGATATTCAAAGTCTAAAATTAGGGGAGGTGTCATTGTTGATCAGTGGGAAAATGAGGAGGAACAGAATTGTGATGTGTGGGTGGTCATTGGTGAAGATTAACCTGCATCACTAAAACATTTTGAGTAGAGGTGTGATTTTAGCATTTTGTGAAACAGAAGGTATTCGGTTAAGCTTCTAATGTTTAAGGGTTGGGCGTTCGAGGACTTGGTGGTGAGATAGAAGAACTGTGATCTAATGGGGTGATCTGAATGACTTACATAAATCCTTACTTTCTCTGCCTCCCCTGCCCTCTGCAGTGTCTTTCTAAATTTGAGATACTGTAATTCTGTATATCCCTCTCAGGTATCTCACTACTGCAGTGGGGTTCATTGACAGTCCTTGAGGGTCACAGGGTGTCCTTAGGACAGATAGACGTAGTCTTCCGATGACCTAAGGTAGATGGTTCTCCCTTTGCATGAAATCACTGCCTCAATATCAGTCTAAAAGTCACACTGTAATATAAGGCTTTTCCTGTTGTAGCAGTGTGCAAGTAAGTTGCAGTTGCTCCAGCATCTGTTCAAAGGTTTCAAAAGTTGTCCCAATTTAACGCGTGCATAATCAGCACAGTTCAAAGCCATCTGACAGTCCTTTCGGGCAGAGTAACTTGAGCTTTCATGGGATTGTCCTGTTTGAAACACAACCACATTAATTCCATAAAACAGTGATCAACTGTAAATTTACACCCTCCTCACTTTCCCCGCAATTACCATGCCTGGAGTTCTCCCATAATCTTCCCCCTTTATTGTACTCGTGATATTTCACAACGCTATAGGTTAATAATATAGTGTTGTAGTACATAAGCAAATGCAGTCAACATCTTGAAACAAAAGCACAGAGGCAAGATAAAGATAGGTGAATATAAGTAACCCATAGAGTCAGGTAACACATACGTGAATATACAAAAGCACAGAGGCAGGAAGCAGATAGGAATACATAAGTAACTCATACAGTCAGGTAATATATATGAACATAATTACATAAGCATTGTCAGACCAAAAGTTCATCAAGCCCTGTATCCTGTTTGCAACAGTGGACAATCCAGGTCACAAGTACCTGGCAAGATCCCAAAACAGTGCAATACATTTTATGCTGCTTATCTTAGAAATACTCATTTACTTTTAATATCACATAAGCATAACATTGTGGTTACGTGACACTTATCTGGTCAAACTGGTGTGCTCTTGAGCCCCGACAGGTGCCTGTTTTGCAATCTGTGCTTCGTCAAGGGGGAGCTATACACTAGATCTATCAAAAAATAGAAAACATATAAACATAATAAGCCACCTTACCACCCTTAAAGTACTCCATTATCTTAACAAAAAAACAAGCTCACAGACTTACTGTTTGCCGTGTCTCGTTGCTGCCTCACGCTAACGAACAAATATGGCGAGGACACCCATCTCAAAAATGACCAAATCCAAGGCATTTGGTCGTGTGAGGAGCCAGCATTCGTAGTGCACTGGTCCCCCCTCACATGCCTTTCGCTGCCCCATTTCGTTGCACCCGACGTAAAAGCCGTCGAAACCACCGCTATCGATGCGGAGCTAGCCAATAGCAAAACACCGCCGTTTTGTATGCGGCCACACGCTACCCACCATTTCGCTGCTCTCGACACAATTGCTGGCGAAAACCACCGCCATCACAACGGGTCCTGATTCGACTGCACTTCCGGGCCAACATTCGCTATCTGTGAACTGCGCTAATTCTCCCACACTCCCCAGCACACCCTACCGTACGTTCCCATTATGTCACCTCTGTCCACCAAGCACCAACCACAACCACATGGGACAAGGCAGAAGCTAGAATTGGACAAGACAAGGCTGGAGAAGACAGGCAGGACAAGGACTGAAACTAGAGACAAGGGTTGGCAGGAACTCCGAGACACAGAGCTTAGTCAAGATTGGGAGGCGGGGCTGGTGGTTGGGAGGCAGGGATAGTGCTGGGCAGACTTATACGGTCTGTGCCAGAGCCGGTGGTGGGAGGCAGGCATACTACTACTACTTAACATTTCTAGAGCGCTACTAGGGTTACGCAGCGCTGTACAAATTAATAACTAAGGACGGTCCCTGCTCAGAAGAGCTTACAATCTAAAGGACGAAATGTCAAGTTGGGGTAGTCTAGATTTCCTGAGTAGAGGTGTTGTGATTAGGTGCCGAAAGCGACATTGAAGAGTTGGGCTTTGAGCAATGATTTGAAGATGGGTAGGGAGGGGGCCCGGCGTATGGGCTCAGGGAGTTTGTTCCAAGCATGGGGTGAGGCGAGGCAGAAAGGGCGGAGCCTAGAGTTGGCGGTGGTGGAGAAGAGTACTGAAAGGAGGGATTTGTCTTGAGAGCGGAAGTTACGGGTAGGGACGTAAGGGGAGATGAGGGTAGAGAGGTAAGGAGGGGCTGCAGATCGAGTGCATTTGTAGGTTAGTAGGAGAAGCTTGAACTGTATGCGGTATCTGATCGGAAGCCAGTGAAGTGACTTGAGGAGAGGGGTGACATGAGTATATCGGTCAAGGCGGAAGAAAAGACGTGCGGCAGAGTTCTGGATGGACTGAAGGAGGGATAGGTGGCTAAGTGGGAGGCCGGTGAGGAGTAGGTTGCAGTAGTCAAGGCGAGAGGTAATGAGAGAGTGGATGAGAGTTCGGGTGGTGTGCTCAGAGAGGAAGGGGCGAATTTTGCTAATGTTGTAGAGGAAGAAGCGACAGGTCTTGGCTATCTGCTGGATATGCGCAGAGAAGGAGAGGGAGGAGTCGAAGATTACACCGAGGTTGCGGGCAGATGAGACGGGGAAGATGAGGGTGTTATCAACTGAGATAGAGAGTGAAGGGAGAGGAGAAGTGGGTTTGGGTGGTAAAACAATAAGTTCAGTCTTTGCCATGTTCAGTTTCAGGTGGCGGTTGGACATCCAGGCAGCAATGTCGGATAAGCAGGCCGATACTTTGGCCTGGGTTTCCGCGGTGATGTCTGGTGTGGAGAGATACAGCTGGGTGTCGTCAGCATAAAGATGATAGTGGAAACCGCGAGATGAGATCAGGGAGCCTAAGGAAGAGGTGTAGATTGAAAAAAGGAGGGGCCCAAGGACAGATCCCTGAGGAACTCCAACAGAGAGCGGGATAGGGGAGGAGGACGAACCATGAGAGTGTACTCTGAAGGTACGATGGGAGAGATAGGAGGAGAACCAGGAGAGGACAGAGCCCTGGAACCCAAAGGAGGACAGTGTGTCAACAAGTAGGTTGTGATTGACAGTGTCAAAAGCGGTGGATAGGTCGAGGAGGATGAGGATGGAGTAGTGACCTTTGGATTTGGCGAGGAACAGGTCATTGCAGACTTTAGATAGTGCTATTTCTATCGAGTGTAGGGGGCGAAAGCCGGATTGAAGCGGATCGAGGATGGCATGAGAGGAGAGAAAATCAATGCAGCGGCTGTGAATGGCGCGTTCAAGTATCTTGGAGAGGAAGGGTAGGAGGGAAATGGGGTGGTAGTTGGAGGGACAGGTAGGGTCAAGAGATGGTTTTTTGAGGAGTGGTGTGACCACTGCATGCTTGAAGGTGTCAGGGACAGTTGCAGTGGAGAGAGAGAGGTTGAGGATATGACAGATGGTGGGGGTGATAGTAGGAGTGATGGTGATAAGTAGGTTGGTGGGGATGGGGTCTGAGGAACAGGTGGTGGATTGTCTGGTGTGGAGAGATACAGCTGGGTGTCGTCAGCATAAAGATGATAGTGGAAACCGCGAGATGAGATCAGGGAGCCTAAGGAAGAGGTGTAGATTGAAAAAAGGAGGGGCCCAAGGACAGATCCCCCCCCCCCCCGGAGCGCATACCTGCGGCGAGGGATGGGCGGGAGGGCTGATCCGCCCCAACTGCACTTTGGTGGGGTGTGTCGGCTCCGCGCTGGTTCACTGCTCTCTCTGTCCCGGAACAGGAAGTAACCTGTTCCGGGGCAGAGAGGGCAGTGCACCAGCGCGGAGCCGACACCCCCCAGCGGCGTGCAACCGGGGCGGTCCGCCCCCCCTTCCTACGCCACTGGAAGGAGGATAGCATGAATTTGAAGTGAATGAAATCAGTATGGGTGCGAGATTTCCTCCAGAGGCGTTCAGCCGAACAGGCGCAGGAGCGAAGGTATCGGGTGCAAGGGGTCAGCCAGAGCTGGGGATTGGTACGCCTTGTGGGACGGGAGATGGACAGTGCAAGGGTGTCTAGAGCAGAGGAGAGAGTGGCATTGTAAGTGGAGACAGCTTTGTCAACAGATTCGGAGCACATGATGGAAGGGAGGAGATCAGAGATACTAGAGGATAAGGTGAGGGGGTCAACAGCCTGGAGATTTCTGGAAGTAGTATTTAGTGTTGGGCGAGATTGAGGGGGAGGGTGCTGAAGTGTGAATGTGATTAGGTGATGGTCAGAGAGAGGAAGAGCTGATGGGCGGAAATTGGAGGGTGAGTAAGTAGAAGAGAGGACGAGATCAAGACAGTGGCCAGATTTGTGAGTAGGGGTGGAGGAGCTCAGTTGGAGGTTGAAGGAGGAGGTAAGAGTGAGGAACTGAGAAACATATGAGTCGGATGGGTTATCAATGTGTATGTTGAAGTCACCAAGAATGAGGGATGGAGATGAGGGCTCAAGAAAAACGGAGAGCCAGGCATCGAAGTCGGTAAGGAAAGAAGGGAGGGACATTAGGGGGGCGGTAAATGACTGCAACTCTGAGTGGCAGCGGGTGGAATAGACGAATGGAGTGAACTTCAAAGGATGAGAAGCAGTGAGACTGAGGTAGGTGGAGAGGTTGAAAACTGCAGGAGGGCGAAAATAGTAGCCCGATGCCACCTCCGCGACCAACTGGGCAGGGCGAATGGGAGAAAAGATAGCCTCCATGGCATAGGGCCGCGATTGAGGCAGAGTCGTCAGGGGTGAGCAAGGTTTCAGTTAGGGCGAGCAGTTGAATGGAATGGGAGATGAAGAGATCGTGGGTGAAGGGAAGTTTGTTGCAGATTGCGCAGGCATTCCACAGGGCGCACGAGAAGGGGAGGGAGGAGGGGGGAGGAGGGGAATAGAGATGAGATTGGAGATATCGCGGGAACGTTTGTATAGATGAGATGAGGACAAGGACAGGTGTGGGGGACCTGGGTTGGGATTGATGTCTCCTGCGGATAGCAGGAGAAGGAGCAAGAGAGTGCGGAGAAGGGTGGGTGAGGAAGGGTGACGAAGGCGACTAAGACAGTATGTGCTTAGGAGGAATGGGGAAGGGTTCATGGCAGGAAGGAGGTGTTGAAAGTTGAGAGCTAGGAAGGAGGAGGACGACAATAGGGATGGTGAGGTGGTGGGGGACAAGGGTAGGTAAGGTATTGCAGTAGTGAGGAGGATGGAAGAGGACAGGGATGGGTAGTGAGATCGTGTGGTATACAGCGGTGGGAGGGGGAAAAGATTAGGGAGGGACAGGGCAAGGAGTAGAATGTGATTGGGGGCCATGAGTAGTGACTGAGGTATCCACAGGGCAGGTAGATGGGCTGGGAAACAGGCAGGTGAGGGTGCGCAGTCGGCCAGGGAGTGATGAGTTGGTAGGAAGATGGGCAGGGAGGCAGGCAGGTTCCAGGGTGGACAGTCAGTCAGTCAGGTGGATTGGGCAGCAGGCAGGCAGGAGCAGGTGAGTGCGGTGGAGAGCACAGCAGCAGTACTGGAACAAGCTGGAATGGTATGAAGCAAGAGCTGGCGGACTGGAACAAGCTGGATCAGGCAGGCTGGAACAGGCTGGATCAGGCAGTCTGGAGCAAGTTGGAGCAGAGGCCTGGAGGAGGCAGGCTGGAGCAGAAGGCCTGGAGTAAGCAGGGAGAAGCTGGATCAGGCAGACTGGAACAAACTGGAGCGGATGGACTGGAACAAGCAGGAAGAAGCCGGATCAGGCGAACAAGCAGGAAGCCAGATCAGGCGGACTGGAACAAGCAGGAAGCCGGAACAGGCGGACTGGAACAAGCAGGAAGCTGGAACAGGCGGACTGGAACAAGCAGGGAGAAGCTGGATCAGGCGGACTGGAACAGGCAAGAAGAAGAAGCTGGAGAGTGCTGGGCAGACTTATACAGTCTGTGCCAGAGCCGGTGCTTGGGAGGCGGGGCTGGTGGTTAGGAGGCGGGGATAGTGCTGGGCAGACTTATGCGGTCTGTGCCCTGAAGAACACAAGTACAGATCAAAGTAGGGTATACACAAAAATAAGCACATATGAGTTATCTTGTTGGGCAGCCTGGATGGACCGTGCAGGTCTTTTTCTGCCGTCATCTACTATGTTACTATGTTACCACCCGATCCATACCCGGCTCCTTGTTACCTGCCCCCCCTTGACCCTACACCTTCGAACCCCATGCAAACGCTCACTCCCGAATTTTATTTTATTTTATTTTTATTTTAAGCATACAACTGCCCTCCGATAGTCATCACGATCCTCCGCTTTTTTTAAAATCCTACCTACGCTCTCATACCTGCGAGGAAGAAACAGAAATATTCAGTACGAGAAATATGGTCCCACTGTCTGAGAACTACTGCAGGGAAGGAATATGAGGCAAAAAGGTGCTTGCAGGGATGAAATTAATCAGCCACCAGCAACTGTACACAGCAATGCTCCCTTCACCGAGTTGTGATCGGCCTCCCTTTAAAGGGTGGGCCTCATTATTAACACACGATCTGCAATTTACAAAATAAATAAATAAATAAATAAATAAATAAATAAATAGTGTAATTGTCCCCAAAAGCTGCCATGTACCATCTGCAGATACCAGACAGTAAAATTAACTTTCAGTATGTAGCATGCACTGATACGACATTAATGCAAGACCTGCAATAAAAAAACAGTGGGAAACACCTCAAAAGCTAGTGTACACAAAGTAAAATCCCACATTAATTCTCAGCAGGTACCATGCTCTAAAGGGACATTAGCACACGACTTCATCTTTAAAAAACCGGGAAAATGCCCCCCACAAAAGCTGCTGTATAAAATCTGAAGATACCACATGATAAAATCCCTCATTAAATCTAGCAGGTACCACACATTAATGAATATTAATAGATGAATAGGCATTTAAAAAATGTGATATTACCCTCAAAAGAGGCAGTGCACAATTTGCAGACACAATTGGTAAAATCTCACATTAATTCTCAGCAGGTACCATGGTCAAATGAAACATTAACAAACTCCGCGACCTCCGGCACGGCCTGCAGCCCGGCTCCTCTTTCCCGACACCGCTGCACCCTTTTTTCCAGCTGCCTTCTCAGACGCTGCTGCGGCATAATCTTTAACATAAAACTAAAATGGAACCATTAAGAAACCATCACACACAAGATTGTCCTGGCAGCTTTTATGCATTCTGTCCAAACGTGAATAAATTTAGTATAACAGCGACCTTTTGGAGTTACAAGAACTGGTAACATCCCCAACCCAGTACAATTATTTATTTGCCGCATTTGTACCCCAACATTTTCGCACCTACTTGCAGGCTCAATGTTCCAAAAAGTATAACCATAAACAGAGTAAGAGATATGTTCCAATTTAACATATTAAACGCATACATGCAGCAAAGCCCTTTCATCCCACACACATTTAAAAGTGCTCCTACTAAATAAAGCACTGCCACTCTTGTAGAAACTATAGGAATTGGACATTGCTACCCTCTAGTGGCCAGAAGTTTGACTTTGTACACTAAAACATAATTGAGCCACTGCTACCATCTAGTGGCATTCATGCGCGTATGCACTTATTTCTATTTGTTATAATAGAATGCATCATGAATGGCAGGGCAAAAACGTAGGAGAAAAAAGGTGCTACACGCTGCTACGTCCCTCCACCAAAAGGCTGGTAAAAAGCACGGGAAAAACACAAGAACACGGCAATGTCTCCCTCTCGAAATGGTCAACGAAAAACGCAGTAAATCAAACCGCTGGGCCAGAATGGCCGCCCACAAGACGCCGCTGAAAAAACACGGGAGGAACTGGTGAATCGCGCCACCGGCCCCATCCCGAAATACCTGTTGAGGAGCGCTGACAGCCACGCAGGCATGCTGAAATTCTGTCTGTAAACCGCTCCTTTCTCTGCGGCCCACGCGACTCAGCCTTTCGCCGCCCCATTTCTTTGCCCCCGACGTAAATCCTACCTACTCTCTCATACCTGCGAGGAACAAACAGAAATATTCAGTGTGAGAAATATCGTCCCACTGTCTGAGCACTACTGCTCTGAAGATACCACAGGATAAAATCCCACATTAAGTCTAGCAGGTACCACACATTAATGAATATTAATAGATGAACAGCCATTTAAAAAAATGTGATATTACCCTCAAAAGATGCAGTGCAGAATCTGCAGACACCACTTGGTAATATCTCACATTAATTCTCAGCAGGTACCAGAGTCGACTGGGACATTAACACATGACCTGTAATTATAAAACAGTGGGAAACACCCCAAAAGATGCTGTGTACAATCTGCAGATACCACATGGTACATGGTAAACTCAGATATTACCTCTCAGCAGATACCACGTTCTAATGGAACATGAACACACGATCTGAAATAAAAAAATAAACCCTCTGTAAATGTCCCCAAAAGCTGAAGTACAATGGGCAGATACCAGACAGTACAATCCCACATTAATTCTCAGTATGTATCATGCTCTCATACGACATTTATGCCTAACCTGTAATTAAGAAAAAACAGTGGGAAACACCCCAAAAGATGCAGTGTACAACATGCAGATACCACATGGAAAAAAAATCACGCATTACCTCTCAGGAGATACCATGGTCAAATGGAACATTAACACACTCCGCGACCTCCGGCACGGCCTGCAGCTCGGCTCCTCTTTCCCGACACCGCTGCACCCTTTTTTCCAGCTGCCTTCTCAGACGCTGCTGCGGCATAATCTTTAACATAAAACTAAAATGGAACCATTAAGAAACCATCACACACAAGATTGTCCTGGCAGCTTTTATGCATTCTGTCCAAACGTGAATAAATTTAGTATAACAGCGACCTTTTGGAGTTACAAGAACTGGTAACATCCCCAACCCAGTACAATTATTTATTTGCCGCATTTGTACCCCAACATTTTCGCACCTACTTGCAGGCTCAATGTTGCAAAAGGTATAACCATAAACAGAGTAAGAGATATGTTCCAATTTAACATATTAAACGCATACATGCAGCAAAACCCTTTCATCCCACACACATTTAAAAGTGCTCCTACTAAATAAAGCACTGCCACTCTTGTAGAAACTATAGGAACTGGACATTGCTACCCTCTAGTGGCCAGAAGTTTGACTTTGTACACTAAAACATAATTGAGCCACTGCTACCATCTAGTGGCATTCATGCGCGTATGCACTTACTTCTATTTGTTATAATAGGATGCATCATGAATGGCAGGGCAAAAACGTAGGAGAAAAAAGGTGCTACACGCTGCTACGTCCCTCCACCAAAAGGCTGGTAAAAAGCACGGGAAAAACACAAGAACACGGCAATGTCTCCCTCTCGAAATGGCCAACGAAAAACGCAGTAAAACAAACCGCTGGGCCAGAATGGCCGCCCATAAGAGGCCGCTGAAAAAACGCGGGAGGAACTGGTGAATCGCGCCACCGGCCCCATCCCAAAATACCTGTTGAGGAGCGCTGACAGCCATGCAGGCATGCTGAAATTCTGTCTGTAAACCGCTCCTTTCTCTGCGGCCCACGCAACTCAGCCTTTCGCCGCCCCATTTCTTTGCCCCCGACGTAAATCCTACCTACTCTCTCATACCTGCGAGGAACAAACAGAAATATTCAGTGTGAGAAATATAGTCCCACTGTCTGAGCACCACTGTAGGGAAGGAATATGAGGTGAAAAGGTGCTTGCAGGGATGAAATTAATCAGCCACCAGCAACTGTACACAGCAATGCTCCCTTCACCGGGTTGTGATTGGCCTCCCTTTAAGGGGTGGGCCTCGTTATTAACACACGATCTGCTATTTTAAAAAAAATAGTGTAATTGTCCCCAAAAGCTGCCATGTACCATCTGCAGATACCAGACAGTAAAATTAGCATTCAATATGTAGCATACACTGATACGACATTAATGCAAGACCTGCAATAAAAAAGCAGTGGGAAACACCTCAATAGCTAGTGTACACACAGTAAAATCCCACATTAACTCTCAGAAGGTACCATGATCTAAAGGGCCATTAACACACGACCGCAACTTTAAAAAACAGTGAAAATGCCCCCCCCCCCCAAAAAAGCTGCTGTATAAAATCTGAAGATACCACAGGATAAAATCCCACATTAAGTCTAGCAGGTACCACATATTAATGAATATTAATAGATGAACAGCCATTTTAAAAAATGTGATATTACCCTCAAAAGATGCAGTGCAGAATCTGCAGACACCACTTGGTAATATCTCACATTAATTCTCAGCAGGTACCAGAGTCGAATAGGACATTAACAGATGACCTGTAATTATGAAACAGAGGGAAACATCCCCCAAAATGCTGTGTACAATCTGCAGATACCACATGGTACATGATAAACTCAGATATTACCTCTCAGCAGATACCACGTTCTAATGGAACATGAACACACGATCTGAAATAAAAAAATAAACCCTCTGTAAATGTCCCCAAAAGCTGAAGTACAATGGGCAGATACCAGACAGTACAATCCCACATTAACTCTCAGTATGTATCATGCTCTCATACGACATTTATGCCTAACCTGTAATTAAGAAAAAACAGTGGGAAACACCCCAAAAGATGCAGTGTACAACATGCAGATACCACATGGAAAAAAAATCACGCATTACCTCTCAGGAGATACCATGGTCAATTGGAACATTAACACACTCCGCGACCTCCGGCACGGCCTGCAGCCCGACACCGCTGCACCCTTTTTTCCAGCTGCCTTCTCAGACGCTGCTGCGGCATAATCTTTAACATAAAATTAAAATGGAACCATTAAGAAACCATCACACACAAGATTGTCCTGGCAGCTTTTATGCATTCTGTCCAAACGTGAATAAATTTAGTATAACAGCGACCTTTTGGAGTTACAAGAACTGGTAACATCCCCAACCCAGTACAATTATTTATTTGCCGCATTTGTACCCCAACATTTTCGCACCTACTTGCAGGCTCAATGTTGCAAAAGGTATAACCATAAACAGAGTAAGAGATATGTTCCAATTTAACATATTAAACGCATACATGCAGCAAAGCCCTTTCATCCCACGCACATTTAAAAGTGCTCCTACTAAATAAAGCACTGCCACTCTTGTAGAAACTATAGGAATTGGACATTGCTACCCTCTAGTGGCCAGAAGTTTGACTTTGTACACTAAAACATAATTGAGCCACTGCTACCATCTAGTGGCAATCAGGCGCGTATGCACTTACTTCTATTTGTTATAATAGGATGCATCATGAATGGCAGGGTAAAAACGTAGGAGAAAAAAGGTGCTACACGCTGCTACGTCCCTCCACCAAATGGCTGGTAAAAAGCACGGGAAAAACACAAGAACACGGCAATGTCTCCCTCTCAAAATGGCCAACGAAAAACGCAGTAAAACAAACCGCTGGGCCAGAATGGCCGCCCATAAGACGCCGCTGAAAAAACGCGGGAGGAACTGGTGAATCGCGCCACCGGCCCCATCCCGAAATACCTGTTGAGGAGTGCTGACAGCCACGCAGGCATGCTGAAATTCTGTCTGTAAACCGCTCCTTTCTCTGCGGCCTACGCGACTCAGCCTTTCGCTGCCCCCGACGTAAAAGCCGTCAAAACTGCTGCTATTGATGTGGAGCCAGCCAAAAGCAAAACAACACCATTTTGTATGTGGCCCCACGCTACCCACAATTTCGCTGCTCTCGACACAACTACTGGGGAAAACCGCCGCCATTGCAACGGGCCCCGATATGATCGCACTTCCGGGCAAACATTCGCTATTTGTGACCTGTGCTAATTCTCCCACACTCCCAAGCACACCCTACCGTACGTTCCTGTTATTGTAAACCCCCTAGTCGTGGAGCAGGTAAATTTGAATAATGGAAGAAATAAATATATGAGTGTCACAGTTTTAAATAGGGTTCCCAAATAAACTCCACACAACCAAGGGATTTAGCAAGAAAAAAAATATTAAAGGTTTTATTAAAGGATAAAAGGGATAGAGGGTAAAGTAAATAGAAACACTTGTTGGTTATGTTTCTTAAATGTTGGTACCAATTTTTACAGGTTGATGGTATTAAATAAAATTAGTGCAAGATGTTAAATGCTTTGAAATAAGTTACAAAGGAAATGAAGGCAATAACAATTTTAAAAATTACAATCACAGTCACCAAGGATCACAGCTATCAAGACCCCAACTCCACATCTGCAGTAACCCAAAACGTCCCACACATGTACACAGCACTAATTAGTGTACTCAGATCTGATATATATATATAGTTTTCAATTTGGGTGCACACAATTTTATTACCGGTATATCAAACCTTCGCTAGCATCGCTGCTTTCTTGTGTTGGGTACCTTAGTCTTCTTCACTTCCACGTCTCTTCGGTTGGGAGGTCAATCCACTGGTCCAGGGACTCCCGATACCTACTATTCTGACTCAGAAAAACTAAAAAAAGGAAAACCTTGACTTTCTGTGGAACTGGTGGACTAACTAACTTCAAATAAAACAGATAAGCAGGGGAAACTCCTATCTAACCCGCCCAAAACATGACCCCTTTTGTTTCGTTCGGTTATACAACCACCCCAAATCTCACTGATGGACGGCTACACTAACTCCCCTAGAGGCAGGCACTCATAGGACTCAAGGCTTAGGCATGGCAGCTGTTCCCCAAGGCAGGCTTTTGTCTGGATCCCCGGAGGCAGGCATAAACAAAAAAAAAACACAGTGTTCACTTTTAGTCTGGCCACTCAGTGCAGGGGGATGCCTCTTCTCTCTCTCTTTGTGGATGCTCAAACCAGCAAGCTTCTGGGCTAGATCCCTCCTGAGGCAGGCACTCAAAAAGCACAGTTTCTTTTCTTGTCTGGGCACTCAGTGCAAGGGGTGGGGGGCTGTCTCTCTGTCTCTTCTTGTGGGGCTGCTTCCCATAAGCCTCTTCTTTACAGGACAGTCTCACAGCCGGCTTTCTCCTCTCTGGACAGGCAAACACTCACACAGAGGGATGCCCTGGGGGGACTTCTGGGATTCAGGGACCTCACCAAGCTGCTCTCTCTCTCTCTTCAGCTCTGCACTGCTCCCAACACACTCCGGACCCCCTTCTCTTTCCCCTCTGCTGCTCTCTCTGCCTGAGTGCCCGTATTTCCTTCAGGACTCACCAGCTCTCTCTTCATCTGGAGCTCATCAGTGGGTCCTCTATCAGCCTGCAGCTGCCTCTTCTTGTCTTGATTGGATCTTATCCTCATCCAGCCTGCCTGAGCATGCTCCTCTCTGCCTGAGTCCGATTTCTTCTCTCAGGCCATGCTTTCAGCCACCTTTCTTTTGTCTGTAGCCTAGATTGCCATCCTGTGCCTCTGCACTGTAAAACTCTTTTTTTTTTTTTTGTTCCACTGCTCCTGCCCCCTGGATTGGCTCAAAATTCGCGCCAATCTAAGGATCAGACTGCCTCCTGCCACCTCATTGGTCCAAATTCGTGCCTCTTAGCAGATCCTGGCTCCTATTGGCTGACTCTCACTCTGTCCCCTCCTCTACTTCTAGTTCTCCAACAGCAAATCAGGAGCCTTGTACTGTGCTCTCAGACAGCCAATCGAAAAGTTGGTAACAAGTCTGCCCTTCTCTCACAGTTACAAACTGTTGAAACTTTATTGACGCACATCTAGCAGCCATGAACATCTGAGTTCTTTGTACAACAGTGCTGGAGCATTTTAAACACTCTAAACATTATAACAAAAGGTGCTAGCATTGTTGCTGGCTCTCAGCTTGTCCTCTGTGTCTCCCTGCTCACTGCAATATGCCCCCTTCCCAGGAAAGAGGGGGGGGGGGGGGACAAGGTAAAAGCTTCTTTTCTTCTATATATTTACACTATGCCCCCTCTGTCCACCAAGCACCAACCACAACCACCACCTGATCCATACCCGGCTCCTTGTTACCTGACCCCCTTGACCCTATACCTTCGAACCCCATGCAAACGCTCACTCCCGAAATGTTTTTTCATTTTTTAAATTTAAGCACTCAACTGCCCTCCGATAGTCATCGTGATCCTCCTCTTTTTTTTAAATCTTACCTACACTCTCATACCTGCGAGGAACAAACAGAAATATTCAGTGTGAGAAATATCATCCCACTGTCTGAGCACTACTGCAGGGAAGAAATTTGAGGCAAAAAGGTGCTTGCCAGCCATTGACTTCGTTCCTGTCCATCTGCACCAGCTTGCTCCAGCCCGCCTGCAAGTTGCCTGCTGCTAACTTGTCAGCCATTGACTTAACTGCTCTCCATCAATCCCTTCAATTCCAAGCCTCCAATCCAGCTATCTGCTCTATCTATCTGCTTCTCACCTCTATCACTACACATACACCTGTTACACCGCAATCACTACTTATGGCCCCTGTCCACATCCTCTTCCTTGCCCTGTCCCTTCCTAATCTTCTTCCCCTCCCCTTACCGCTGTCTACCACTGGAACTCATTGCCCACCCGTGTTCCCTCCCGTCCTGCTCACTACGGCATCCCTCACCACCTCACCATCTCTCTTGGCCCCCTCCTCTTTCATCGCTCTTAACCTTCAACACCTCCTTCCTACCATTAACCCATCACCATTCCTCCTCAGTGCACCCCGCCTTCGTCGCCCGACCTCCCCCACCCTCCTCCGCACTCTCTTGCTCCTCCTCCTGCTATCCGCAGGAGACATTAATCCTAATCCAGGCCCCCCTAACCTGTCCTCCTCCTATCCATGCAAACGATTCTGCGATGTCTCCAATCTCGTTTCTATTCCCCTCCTCCCCCCCTCTTCCCTCCCCTTCTCATGTGCCTTGTGGAATGCCCACTCGGTCTGCAACAAACTGCCCTTCACCCACGATCTCTTCATCTCTCGTTCCCTTCAACTGCTCGCCCTAACTGAAACCTGGCTCTCCCCTGATGACTCTGCCTCAGTCGCGGCCCTTTGTCATGGAGGTTATCTCTTCTCCCACACTCCCTGCCCAGCTGGCCACGGTGGAGGCGTCGGGCTACTTCTCTCGCCCTCCTGTAGTTTCCAACCCCTCCTCCTACCGCAGTCTCACTGCTTCTCATCCTTTGAAGCTCACTCCATCCGGCTATTCTACCCATTACCACTCAGAGTGGCTGTCATTTACCGCCCCCCCTAATAAACCCCTCTCTTCCTTCCTCATCGACTTCGATGCCTGGCTTTCCGTCTTTCTTGAACCCTCATCTCCGTCCCTTATTCTCGGAGATTTTAACATACACGTTGATAACCAGTCCGACCCTCACGCTTCTCAGTTCCTCACTTTAACATCCTCCTTCAACCTCCAGCTTTGCTCCACCACCCCTACTCACCGAGACGGCCATTGTCTTGACCTCGTCCTCTCCTCTTCCAGCTCTCCCTCCAAGTTCCATGTTTCAACTCTTCCTCTCTCCGATCATCACCTAATCACCTTCACACTTCTTCACCCCCCCCTCAGCCCCGTCCAACTTTAACCACTACCTCCAGGAATCTCCAGGCTATCGACCCTCCCACCCTATCCTCTAATATTTCTAATCTCCTCCCCTCCATCATGTCCTCCGAGTCTGTCGACAAGGCTGTCTCCGCTTACAATGCCACTCTCTCCTCTGCTCTGGACACCCTCGCACCTTCCACCTCCCATCCCACAAAGCGTACTAATCCCCAGCCCTGGCTGACCCCTTGCATCCGTCACCTTTGCTCCTGCACCCGATCTGCGGAGCACCTCTGGAGGAAATCCCGCACCCATTCAGATTTCCTTCACTACAAATTCATGTTATCCTCCCTCCACTCCTCTCTTTTCCATGCCAAACAGGACTACTACACCCAACTGACCAATTCTCTCAGCTCCAACCCCCGTCGTCTCTTCTCCACCCTTAACTCCCTCCTCAAAGTGCCCTCCGCTCCCATCCCACCCTCGCTCTCTCCTCAATCACTGGCTGATTACTTCCGCGACAAGATAGATTCCTAAAGGACAAGTCCATAGACCGCTATTAAATGGACTTGGAAAAATTCCGCATTTTTAGGTATAACTTGTCTGGAATGTTTTTACGTTTGGGGAGCGTGCCAGGTGCCCTTGACCTGGATTGGCCACTGTCGGTGACAGGATGCTGGGCTAGATGGACCTTTGGTCTTTCCCAGTATGGCACTACTTATGTACTTATGTACTTAACTCCCTCCTCAAAGTGCCCTCCGATCCCATCCCACCCTCGCTCTCTCCTCAATCACTGGCTGATTACTTCCGCGACAAGGTGCAAAAGATCAACCTTCAGTTCACTACCAAGCCATCTCTTCTTCACCCTGCAACCCTCTCCCTCACCCAACCAACCCAGGCCTCTTTCTCCTCCTTTCCTGTCCTTTCCGCTCTCTTTTACTCCTTCTCTTATTCTCAGCCGGTGACATCAATCCCAATCCTGGCCCCCCTCACCAACTATTATCCCAACTCTACAGATCTCACCGCGACCTCTCTAACCTCATCTCTATTTCTCTACTCCCCTCCTCTTCTCTGCCCTTCTCTTGCGCCCTATGGAATGCCCGCTCTATCTGTAACAAACTCGCCTATATCCAGGACCTCTTTATCTCGCGTCACCTCCATCTGCTCGCCATAACAGAAACCTGGCTCTGCCCTGATGACTCTGCTTCAGTCGCAGCCCTGTGCCATGGCGGTTATCTATTTTCACATACTCCTCGCCCTGCTAGCTGTGGGGACGGTGTTGGACTACTTCTCTCTCCCTCCTCCAGATTTCAACCCCTTCTTCCACCTCAATCTCACTGTTTTTCCTCCATTGAAGTCCAGTCTATCCGCCTTTTCTCTCCTCTGCCTCTTTGAATAGGGGTCATTTATCGTCCCCCTGATAAGTCCCTTTCATCCTTTCTCAGTGACTTTGACGCCTGGCTTGCCTTCTTCCATGATCCTTCCTCCCCCTCTCTCATCCTTGGTGACTTTAATATTCCTGCTAATGATCCTTCCAACTCTTATATTTCCAAGTTACTCGCTTTAATGTCCTCCTTTAATCTCCAACTATGCTCCACCTCCCCCACTCATCAAAATGGTCACTGTCTTGATCTCATCTTCTCCTCCAACTGTTCACCCTCTAGTTTCCTTGCCTCTGATCTTCCCTCCTCTGATCACCATCTTATAACTTTCACACTTAAATCTCCTCCCTCCCAGTCCCGTCCTATCTTATCTAATTTATCTAGGAATCTTCACGATATTGACCCTTCATCTCTATCTTCCCATGTTTCAAACCTCCTCTCTACTGTGGCACCATCCATGTCTGTCAACGAGGCTGTTTCTTCTTACAACAATACTCTATCCTCTGCCTTAGACACTCTTGCACCTTTGATGACCCGCCCTATAAGGCGTACAAAACCCCATCCTTGGCTGACTTCTAATATCCGCTACCTACATTCCTGTACCCGCTCCGCCGAACGCCTCTGGCGGAAATCTCGGGCCCTTGCTGATTTCTTACACTTTAAGTTCATGCTGACCGCCTTCCAATCTGCTCTTTTACGTGCCAAACAGGATTATTATATCCAACTGACCAACTCTCTTGGCTCTAATCCTCGACTTCTCTTCACCACATTGAACTCTCTCCTCAAGGTGCCCCCTCCCCCAACTCCCCCTTCATTATCTCCTCAGACCCTTGCTGAATTCTTTCACAACAAGGTTCAAAAGATAAACCTTGCTTTCTCTACCTCACCACCTCTCCCTCCACTAGTCCGTTCCCCTCTCTCTCCTTCCCCTCATTCCCTTTCCTCCTTTCCTGAAGTTACAATTGAGGAAACTACACTTCTCCTTTCTTCCTCAAAATGTACCACCTGTTCCTCTGATCCCATTCCCACCCACCTTCTTAATGCCATCTCTCCTGCTCTTATTCCTTTTATCTGTCACATTCTCAACCTCTCACTTTCCACTGCGACTGTCCCTGCTGCCTTTAAACATGCTGTGGTCACACCTCTCCTTAAGAAGCCTTCACTCGACCCTACTTGTCCCTCTAATTACCGACCCATCTCCCTCCTTCCTTTTCTCTCCAAATTACTTGAGCGTGCTGTTCACCGCCGCTGCCTTGATATTCTCTCCTCACATGCTATTCTTGACCCACTACAATCTGGTTTTCGCCTTCTCCACTCAACCGAAACTGCGCTTACTAAAGTCTCCAATGACCAATTACTGGCTAAATCCAGAGGTCAATATTCCATCCTCATTCTTCTTGATCTTTCCGCTGCTTTTGACACTGTCTATCACAGCATACTTCTCGATACCCTGTCCTCACTTGGATTCCAGGGCTCTGTCCTTTCCTGGTTCTCTTCCTACCTCTCCCTCCGCACCTTTAGTGTTCACTTTGGTGGATCCTCTTCTACTTCTATCCCTCTGCCTGTCGGCGTACCTCAGGGTTCTGTTCTTGGTGCCCTCCTCTTTTCTATCTACACTTCTTCCCTTGGTTCATTAATCTCATCCCATGGCTTTTCCTACCATCTCTATGCTGATGACTTCCAAATCTACCTTTCTACCCCTGATATCTCACCTTGCATCCAAACCAAAGTTTCAGCGTGCTTGTCTGACATTGCTGTCTGGATGTCTCAACGCCACCTGAAATTAAATATGACCAAAACCGAGCTTCTCATTTCCCCCCCCCAAACCCACCTCCCCGCTCCCCCCATTTTCTATTTCTGTTGATGGCTCTCTCATTCTCCCTGTCTCCTCAGCTCGAAACCTTGGGGTCATCTTTGACTCTTCTCTCTCCTTCTCTGCTCATATCCAGCAGATTGCCAAGACCTGTCGTTTCTTTCTTTACAACATCCGTAAAATCCGCCCCTTTCTTTCCGAGCACTCTACCAAAACCCTTATCCACACCCTTGTCACCTCTCGTTTAGACTACTGCAATCTGCTTCTTGCTGGCCTCCCACTTAGTCACCTCTCCCCTCTCCAGTCGGTTCAAAACTCTGCTGCCCGTCTCATCTTCCGCCAGGGTCGCTTTACTCATACTACCCCTCTCCTCAAGACCCTTCACTGGCTCCCTATCCGTTTTCGCATCCTGTTCAAACTTCTTCTACTAACCTATAAATGTACTCACTCTGCTGCTCCCCAGTATCTCTCCACACTCGTCCTTCCCTACACCCCTTCCCGTGCACTCCGCTCCATGGATAAATTTTTCTTATCTGTTCCCTTCTCCGCTACTGCCAACTCCAGACTTTGCGCCTTCTGTCTCGCTGCACCCTACGCATGGAATAAACTTCCTGAGCCCCTACGTCTTGCCCCATCCTTGGCCACCTTTAAATCTAGACTGAAAGCCCACCTCTTTAACATTGCTTTTGACTCGTAACCACTTGTAACCACTCGCCTCCACCTACCCTTCTCTCTTCCTTCCCGTTCACATTAATTGATTTGATTTGCTTACTTTATTTATTTTTTGTCTATTAGATTGTAAGCTCTTTGAGCTGGGACTGTCTTTCTTCTATGTTTGTGCAGCGCTGCGTACGCCTTGTAGCGCTATAGAAATGATAAATAGTAGTAGTAGTAGTAGTCATCACCGAGGAGGAAACCGCTCGCCTTCTTTCCTCATCGAAATCCACCACCTGCTCTTCTGATCCCATCCCCACCAACTTACTTAACATCATCTCTCATACTGTCACCCCCTCCATCTGTCATATCCTCAACCTCTCTCTCTCCACTGCAACTGTCCCTGACACCTTCAAGCACGCCGTAGTGACACCTCTCTTCAAAAAACCATAACTTGACCCTACCTGTCCCTCCAATTACCGCCCCATCTCCCTCCTACCCTTCCTCTCCAAAATACTTGAGCATGCCGTTCACAGTCGCTGCCTTGATTTTCTCTCCTCTCATACCATCCTCGATCCACTTCAATCCGGTTTCCGCCCTCTTCACTCGACAGAAACAGCACTCTCTAAAGTCTGTAATGACCTGTTCCTTGCCAAATCCAGAGGCCACTACTCCATCCTTATCCTCCTTGATCTATCCGCCGCTTTTGACACTGTGAATCATGACTTACTTCTTGCCACACTGTCCTCATTTGGGTTCCAGGGCTCTGTCCTCTCCTGGTTCTCCTCCTATCTCTCCCACCGCACCTTCAGAGTTCACTCTCATGGATCTTCCTCCACCCCTATCCCCCTATCTGTTGGTGTTCCCCAGGGATCGGTCCTTGGACCCCTTCTCTTCTCAATCTACACCTCTTCCCTGGGCGCCCTGATCTCATCTCATGGTTTCCAGTATCATCTCTATGCTGATGAGACCCAGCTATATCTGTCCACACCAGACATCACCGCAGAGACCCAGGCTAAGGTATCAGCCTGCCTATCCGACATTGCTGCCTGGATGTCCAACCGCCACCTGAAACTGAACATGTCCAAGACCGAGCTCATCGTCTTTCCACCAAAACCCACGTCTCCTCTTCCTCCACTTTCTATCTCAGTTGATAACACCCTCATCCTCCCCGTCTCATCTGCCCGCAACCTCGGAGTCATCTTTGACTCCTCCCTCTCCTTCTCTGCGCATATCCAGCAGACTGCCAAGACCTGCCGCTTCTTCCTCTTTAACATCAGCAAAATTCGCCCTTTCCTCTCTGAACACACCACCCGAACTCTCGTCCATGCTCTCATTACCTCTCGCCTTGACTACTGCAACTTACTCCTCACTGGCCTCCCACTTAGCCATCTATCCCCCCTTCAATCTGTTCAGAACTCTGCGGCACGTCTCATATTCCACCAAAACCTATTTACTCATATCACCCCTCTCCTCAGGTCACTTCAGTGGCTTCCAATCAGATACCGCATTCAATTCAAGCTTCTCCTTCTTACCTACAAATGCATTCAGTCTGCTGCCCCTCACTACCTCTCCTCCCTCATCTCCCCCTATGTTCCCGCCCGTAACCTCCGTTCACAGGACAAATCCCTCCTCTCTGTACCCTTCTCCAACACCGCCAACTCCAGGCTCCACTCATTCTGCCTTGCCTCGCCCTATGCTTGGAACAACCTTCCTGAGCCCTTACGCCAAGCCCCCTCCCTGCCCATCTTCAAGTCTCTACTTAAAACCCACCTCTTCATTGCTGCGTTCGGCACCTAACTCTTACCGTTCAGTAAATCCAGACTGCCCCAATTTGACAGCCCCTATCGGACTGTCCGTTCACTTGTCTCTTAGATTGTAAGCTCCTTGAGCAGGGACCGTCCCTCTATGTTAAATTGTACAGCGCTGCGTAACCCTAGTAGCGCTTTAGAAATGTTAAGAAGTAGTAGTAGTAGTGCTTGCAGGGATGAAATTAGTCAGCCACCAGCAACTGTACACAACAATGCTCCCTAAACCTAACCCTAACCCTATACCCTAACTCGTACCCTAAACCTAACCCTAACCCACCCCTAACCCCTAACCCGTACCCTAACCCATACCCTAACCCTAAATTAGTTTTGACTCCTAGTTTTGACTCCTTAAATTAGTTTTGAATCCCTAAATTAGTTTTGACTCCCTGTTTTGACTACGTAAAATTAGTTTTGACCCCTAGTTTTGACTCCCTAATTAGTTTTGACTCCCTAAATTAGTTTTAACTCCCAGTTTTGATTCCCTAAAGTAGTTTTGACTCCCTAAATTAGTTTTGACCCCTAGTTTTGACTCCCTAAATTAGTTTCGACTCCTAGTTTTGACTACCTATATTAGTTTTGACTCCCTAAATTAGTTTTCACCCCTAGTTTTAAATCCCTAAATCAGTTATGACTCCCAGTTTTGACTACCTATATTAGTTTTGACTCCCTAAATTAGTTTTGACCCCTAGTTTTGACTACCTAAATTAGTTTTGACTCCCAGTTTAGACTCCCTAAATTAGTTTTGATTCCTAGTTTTGACAACGTATATTAGTTTTGACTCCCTAAATTAGTTTTGACACCCATTTTGACTCCCTAAATTATTTTTTACTCCCTAAATTACTTTTGATTCCTAGTTTTGACTCCATTAATTAGTTTTGACTCCCTAAATTGGTTTTTTCTCCTAGTTTTGACTCCATTAATTAGTTTTGACTCCCTAAATTGGTTTTTTCTCCTAGTTTTGACTCCATTAATTAGTTTTGACTCCCTAAATTGGTTTTTTCTCCTAGTTTTGACTCCCTAACTTAGTTTTGACTCCCATTTTGACTCCCTAAATTAGTTTTGACTCCTAGTTTTGACTCCCTAAATTAGTTTTGACTCCTAGTTTTGACTCCCTAAATTAGTTTTGAGTCCCTAAATTAGTTTTGACACCCATTTTGACTCCCTAAATTAGTTTTGACTCCCTAAATTAGTTTTGATTCCTAGTTTTGACTCCCTAAATTAGTTGACTCCATAAATTAGTTTTTTATCCTACTTTTGACTCCCTAACTTAGTTTTGACTCCCTAAATTAGTTTTTTCCTAGTTTTGACTCCCTAAATTAGTTTTGACTCCCTAAATTAGTTTTGACACCCATTTTGACTCCCTAAATTATTTTTTACTCCCTAACTTAGTTTTGACTCCCTAAATTAGTTTTGACTCCTAGTTTTGACTCCTTAAATTAGTTTTGACTCCCTAAATTAGTTTTGACACCCATTTTGACTCCCTAAATTATTTTTTACTCCCTAAATTAGTTTTGACTCCATAAATTAGTTTTTTATCCTAGTTTTGACTCCCTAAATTAGTTTTGACACCCATTTTGACTCTCTAATTTAATTTTGACTCCCTAAATTAGTTTTGACTCCCATTTTGACTCCCTAAATTAGTTTTGACTACCTAAATTATTTTTTACTCCCTAAATTAGTTTTGACTCCATAAATTAGTTTTTTATCCTAGTTTTGACTCCCTAAATTAGTTTTGACACCCATTTTGACTCTCTAATTTAATTTTGACTCCCTAAATTAGTTTTGACTCCCATTTTGACTCCCTAAATTAGTTTTTTCTCCTAGTTTTGAATCCCTTTCTCCCTAAATTAGTTTTGACTCCCTAAATTAGTTTTGATTCCTAGTTTTGACTCCCTAAATTAGTTTTGACACCAATTTTGACTCCCTAAATTATTTTTTACTCCCTAAATTAGTTTTGACACCCATTTTGACTCCCTAAATTAGTTTTTTCCTAGTTTTGACTCCCTAATTTAGTTTTGACTCCCTAAATTAGTTTTGACACCCATTTTGACTCCGTAAATTATTTTTTACTCCCTAAATTAAGTTTTTTTCTCCTAGTTTTGAATCCCTAACTTAGTTTTGACTCCCTAAATTAGTTTTTTATCCTAGTTTTGACTCCCTAAATTAGTTTTGACTCCCTAAATTAGTTTTGACCCCTCAGGTTTGACTCCCTAAATTAATTTTGACTCCCTAAATTAGTTTTGACTCCCTAAATTAGTTTTGACTCCTCAGGTTTGACTCCCTAAATTAATTTTGACTCCCTAAATTAGTTTTCACCCCCAGTGTTGACTCCCTGTTTTGACTCCCTAAATTAGTTTTGACCCCCCCCAGTTGTGACTCCCTAAATTAGTTTTGAGTCCCTAAATTAGTTTTGAGTAGTAGTTTTGACTCCCAGTTTTGATTCCCTAAATTAGTTTTTACTCCCAGTTTTGACTCCCTAAATTAATTTTGACCCCCCAGGTTTGACTACCTAAATTAGGTTTGACTCCCTAAATTAGTTTTGTCTCCCAGTTTTGACTCCCTAAATTAGTTTTGATCCCCAGTTTTGACTCTCTAAATTAATTTTGACTCCCTAAATTAATTTTCACCCCCAGTTTTGACTCCCTAAATTAGTTTTGACTCCCAGTTTTGACTCCCTAAATTAATTTTGACCCCCCAGGTTTGACTCCCTAAATTAGTTTTGATCCCCAGTTTTGACTCTCTAAATTAATTTTGACTCCCTAAATTAATTTTCACCCCCAGTTTTGACTCCCTAAATTAGTTTTGACTCCCAGTTTTGACTCCCTAAATTAATTTTGACCCCCCAGGTTTGACTCCCTAAATTAGGTTTGACCTCCAGTTTTGACTCCCTAAATTAGTTTTGATCCCCAGTTTTGACTCTCTAAATTAATTTTGACTCCCTAAATTAGTTTTGACTCCCAGTTGTGACTCCCTAAATTAGTTTTGACTCCCTAAATTAGTTTTGACTAGTAGTTTTGACTCTCAGTTTTGATCCCTAAATTAGTTTTGACTCCCTAAATTAGTTTTGTCTCCCTGTTTTGACTCCCTAAATTAGTTTTGACTCTACTCTTCACTTCATTTCACCCGTGTCCCTTTGGCATCAGTATTTTTACTTTCTGCTGTATCCCCTGGGAGTGACCCAATGGAGAGGACAATTTTCAGAGCCATTCATGGAGTAAATAGTGTTGTAATCACACACACTGGCTGCCTGAAAGTTTTCCTGCCATATTCAAAGCCAATTAATGAATAAATTGTGACTCAATCACACGACTGTCTGAAAATTGTCCTGCCTCAACATGGTAAGAAGTACCCATCTGGAACAACATGAGTATTGTCGGTCTCATTTAGAGGTGGTGTTCCCATGTCTGTAATGGAGAGAAAATTAACAGGCACATATTTTGACTCCCTAAATTAGTTTTGACACCCATTTTGACTCTCTAATTTAATTTTGACTCCCTAAATTAGTTTTGATCCCCAGTTTTGACTCTCTAAATTAGTTTTGATCCCCAGTTTTGACTCTCTAAATTAATTTTGACTCCCTAAATTAATTTTCACCCCCAGTTTTGACTCCCTAAATTAGTTTTGACTCCCAGTTTTGACTCCCTAAATTAATTTTGACCCCCCAGGTTTGACTCCCTAAATTAGTTTTGATCCCCAGTTTTGACTCTCTAAATTAATTTTGACTCCCTAAATTAATTTTCACCCCCAGTTTTGACTCCCTAAATTAGTTTTGACTCCCAGTTTTGACTCCCTAAATTAATTTTGACCCCCCAGGTTTGACTCCCTAAATTAGGTTTGACTCCCTAAATTTGTTTTGACCTCCAGTTTTGACTCCCTAAATTAGTTTTGATCCCCAGTTTTGACTCTCTAAATTAATTTTGACTCCCTAAATTAGTTTTGACCCCCAGTTGTGACTCCCTAAATTAGTTTTGACTCCCTAAATTAGTTTTGACTAGTAGTTTTGACTCTCAGTTTTGATCCCTAAATTAGTTTTGACTCCCTAAATTAGTTTTGTCTCCCTGTTTTGACTCCCTAAATTAGTTTTGACTCTACTCTTCACTTCATTTCACCCGTGTCCCTTTGGCATCAGTATTTTTACTTTCTGCTGTATCCCCTGGGAGTGACCCAATGGAGAGGACAATTTTCAGAGCCATTCATGGAGTAAATAGTGTTGTAATCACACACACTGGCTGCCTGAAAGTTTTCCTGCCATATTCAAAGCCAATTAATGAATAAATTGTGACTCAATCACACGACTGTCTGAAAATTGTCCTGCCTCAACATGGTAAGAAGTACCCATCTGGAACAACATGAGTATTGTCGGTCTCATTTAGAGGTGGTGTTCCCATGTCTGTAATGGAGAGAAAATTAACAGGCACATATTTTGACTCCCTAAATTAGTTTTGACACCCATTTTGACTCTCTAATTTAATTTTGACTCCCTAAATTAGTTTTGACTCCCATTTTGACTCCCTAAATTAGTTTTTTCTCCTAGTTTTGAATCCCTTTGACTCCCTAAATTAGTTCTGACTCCCTAAATTAGTTTTGATTCCTAGTTTTGACTCCCTAAATTAGTTTTGACTCCCATTTTGACTCTCTAAATTAGTTTTGACTCCCTAAATTAGTTTTGACTCCCATTTTGACTCCCTAAATTAGTTTTGACTCCCTAAATTATTTTTTACTCCCTAAATTAGTTTTGACTCCATAAATTAGTTTTTTATCCTAGTTTTGACTCCCTAAATTAGTTTTGTCACCCATTTTGACTCTCTAATTTAATTTTGACTCCCTAAATTAGTTTTGACTCCCATTTTGACTCCCTAAATTAGTTTTGACTCCCTAAATTAGTTTTTTCTCCTAGTTTTGACTCCCTAACTTAGTTTTGACTCCCGAAATTAGTTTTGACTCCCATTTTGACTTCCTAAATTAGTTTTGACTCCCTAAATTAATTTTGACACCCATTTTGACTCCCTAAATTATTTTTTACTCCCTAAATTACTTTTGATTCCTAGTTTTGACTCCGTAAATTAGTTTTGACTCCCATTTTGACTCCCTAAATTAGTTTTTTCTCCTAGTTTTGACTCCCTTACTTAGTTTTGACTCCCTAAATTAGTTTTGACACCCATTTTAACTCCCTAACTTAGTTTTGACTGCCTAAATTAGTTTTGACTCCCTAAATTAGTTTTTTCTCCTAGTTTTGACTCCCTAACTTAGTTTTGTCTCCCTAAATTAGTTTTGACACCCATTTTGACTCCCTAAATTATTTTTTACTCCCTAAATTACTTTTGATTCCTAGTTTTGACTCCGTAAATTAGTTTTGACTCCCTAAATTAGTTTTGACACCCATTTTGACTCCCTAATTTAGTTTTGATTCCTAGTTTTGACTCCCTAAATTAGTTTTGACTCCCTAAATTAGTTTTTTCTCCTAGTTTTGACTCCCTAACTTAGTTTTGACTCCCGAAATTAGTTTTGACTCCCATTTTGACTCACTAAATTAGTTTTGACACCCATTTTGACTCCCTAAATTATTTTTTACTCCCTAAATTACTTTTGATTCCTAGTTTTGACTCCGTAAATTAGTTTTGACTCCCATTTTGACTCCCTAAATTAGTTTTTTCTCCTAGTTTTGACTCCCTAACTTAGTTTTGACTCCCTAAATTAGTTTTGACACCCATTTTAACTCCCTAACTTAGTTTTGACTGCCTAAATTAGTTTTGACTCCCTAAATTAGTTTTTTCTCCTAGTTTTGACTCCCTAACTTAGTTTTGTCTCCCTAAATTAGTTTTGACACCCATTTTGACTCCCTAAATTATTTTTTACTCCCTAAATTACTTTTGATTCCTAGTTTTGACTCCGTAAATTAGTTTTGACTCCCTAAATTAGTTTTGACACCCATTTTGACTCCCTAATTTAGTTTTGATTCCTAGTTTTGACTCCCGAAATTAGTTTTGACTCTCTAAATTAGTTTTTTCTCCTAGTTTTGACTCCCTAACTTAGTTTTGACTCCCTAAATTAGTTTTGACAGCCATTTTGACTCTCTAATTTAATTTTGACTCCCTAAATTAGTTTTGATTCCTAGTTTTGACTCCCTAAATTAGTTTTGACTCTCTAAATTAGTTTTTTCTCCTAGTTTTGACTCCCTTAGTTTTGATTCTCAGTTTTGACTCCCTAAATTAGTTTTTTCTCCTAATTTTGCCTCAACTTTGTTTTGACTCCCTAAATTAGTTTTGACCCCTAGGTTTGACTCCTTAAATTAGTTTTGACCTCCACTTTTGACTCCCTAAATTAGTTTTGACTCCCTAAGTTAGTTTTGACTCCCAATTTTGATTCCCTAAATTAGTTTTGATTCCCAGTTTTGATCCCTAAATTAGTTTTGACTCCCAGTTTTGACTCCCTATATTAATTTTGACTCCCTAATTTAGTTCTGACCCCTAGTTTTGACTCCCTAAATTAATTTTGACACCCTAAATTAGTTTTGACCCCTCAGGTTTGACTCCCTAAATTAATTTTGACTCCCTAAATTAGTTTTCACCCCCAGTGTTGACTCCCTGTTTTGACTCCCTAAATTAGTTTTGACCCCCCCCCCAGTTGTGACTCCCTAAATTAGTTTTGAGTCCCTAAATTAGTTTTGAGTAGTAGTTTTGACTCCCAGTTTTGATTCCCTAAATTAGTTTTGACTCCCAGTTTTGACTCCCTAAATTAATTTTGACCCCCCAGGTTTGACTACCTAAATTAGGTTTGACTCCCTAAATTAGTTTTGTCTCCCAGTTTTGACTCCCTAAATTTGTTTTGATCCCCAGTTTTGACTCTCTAAATTAATTTTGACTCCCTAAATTAATTTTCACCCCCAGTTTTGACTCCCTAAATTAGTTTTGACTCCCAGTTTTGACTCCCTAAATTAATTTTGACCCCCCAGGTTTGACTCCCTAAATTAGTTTTGATCCCCAGTTTTGACTCTCTAAATTAATTTTGACTCCCTAAATTAGTTTTGACTCCCAGTTTTGACTCCCTAAATTAATTTTGACCCCCCAGGTTTGACTCCCTAAATTAGGTTTGACTCCCTAAATTTGTTTTGACCTCCAGTTTTGACTCCCTAAATTAGTTTTGATCCCCAGTTTTGACTCTCTAAATTAATTTTGACTCCCTAAATTAGTTTTGACCCCCAGTTGTGACTCCCTAAATTAGTTTTGACTCCCTAAATTAGTTTTGACTAGTAGTTTTGACTCTCAGTTTTGATCCCTAAATTAGTTTTGACTCCCTAAATTAGTTTTGTCTCCCTGTTTTGACTCCCTAAATTAGTTTTGACTCTACTCTTCACTTCATTTCACCCGTGTCCCTTTGGCATCAGTATTTTTACTTTCTGCTGTATCCCCTGGGAGTGACCCAATGGAGAGGACAATTTTCAGAGCCATTCATGGAGTAAATAGTGTTGTAATCACACACACTGGCTGCCTGAAAGTTTTCCTGCCATATTCAAAGCCAATTAATGAATAAATTGTGACTCAATCACACGACTGTCTGAAAATTGTCCTGCCTCAACATGGTAAGAAGTACCCATCTGGAACAACATGAGTATTGTCGGTCTCATTTAGAGGTGGTGTTCCCATGTCTGTAATGGAGAGAAAATTAACAGGCACATATTGCATTTCCAGCTCCCATCTGCTTTACTGGCATAAGTACACACATAACTTTAAAAAAATGTAAAAAACAGATTCAAACGTTCATGGGTGTTCCTCACCTACATTAAAAAAAGAGAAACAGATGCAAACAGTCAGGGGTATTCTGCATCCACAGATATTTTTAAAGTGGAAGTATATGTGTATTTCTGCTTGGAAAAAAACATATGCAGTTTTCCTTGTAAAAATATTCACAGTAACATAGTAACATAGTAGATGACGGCAGAAAAAGACTTGCATGGTCCATCCAGTCTGCCCAAGACAAACTCATATGTGTATACCTTACCTTGAATTTGTACCTGTCCTTTTCAGGACACAGACCATATAAGTCTGCCCAGCAGTATTTCCCGCCTCCCAACCACCAGTCCCGCCTCCCATCACCGGCTCTGGTACAGACCGTATAAGTCTGTCCTCCCCTATCCTCGCCTCCCAACCACCAACCCCTCTTCCCCCCATCTGCTCTGCCACCCAATTTCAGCTAAGCTTCTGAGGATCCATTCCTTCTGCACAGGATTCCTCTATGCATATCCCACGCATGTTTGAACTCCGTTACCGTTTTCATCTCCACCACCTCCCATGGGAGGGCATTCCAAGCGTCCACCACCCTCTCCGTGAAAAAATACTTCCTGACATCTTTCCTGAGTCTGCCCCCCTTCAATCTCATTTCATGTCCTCTCGTTCTACCGCCTTCCCATCTCCGGAAAAGATTCGTTTGCGGATTAATACCTTTCAAATATTTGAACGTCTGTATCATATCACCCCTGTTCCTCCTTTCCTCCAGGGTGTACATGTTCAGGTCAGCAAGCCTCTCTTCATACGTCTTGGAACGCAAATCCCATACCATCCTCGTAGCTTTTCTTTGCACCACTTCCATTTTTTTAACATAGACTTTCCTTTTTGTTTTAATGTATTTATTTTGTCTTATATCCCACATTTTCCAAATCAGGTTTGGTTCAATATGGCTTAACAAAGAGCAGTCAACATGACTTACAGTGTAACTAATAACAATTGATACGAATTGTAGTGGGCGATTAACACAGTTTACATTGGGACATAATGTCAGGTTTTCAAGGCAGAAACTAGGTTCATGAGCCCTTGGGCCAATGCAGAGGAGCAGCAGTGGCAGGCTAAACCACCCCACACCAGAGACAAGGCAGAACCCTGACTGAAACAGCTAGACTTCACCTGCACTTGACCACCCTTCCCCAGGAGTTGAGCCCCTGGGTGCAGGTGGCTTGCAGGACTTACCGGACAGGGCAGGAACTGAATACCAACTAGGCTGAACAGAGACTGAGGGTCAGAGGGGAAAGGAATATACATGGGCAGCAAGGCAGGAAACTGGGCTAGGAGTCACAGACAGACAAAACTACACAAAGCAGGAAATAGACAAGCTAAAGGACAGGAACTGAAAGCTGACAAGCAGCCACTGAAACAGGGTACAAACACTAACAGAAAAGAGACAGCACTGAAAGTTGCATAGCAGCCACTAAGCAAGAGACACAGACAAACAGAAACTAGACCAAGAATACAAATCAGAAACAAGACTAAGAAATAAGCAAACCTAAGCTAACCTACACACAGCCGAACTAGAACCAGACAAGAAACTCAAACAAGAAACCAGACTAGGCAGAAGTGCAGCAAAGCACCAACAAACCAGGGACCTTAGATGATGCAAAGGCAAACACAGAAGTTTCCAGGTGATTAATAAAGCCCATCAGCTGCTGAAGCTCAGCTGTAGGAATCACAAGGCAGCTACAGGTGCTGTTCAGGCACAAACAAGAAAAGCAAGTCTGGCAGCCTGGAAGATCTGGACTGGACTGGGCTGAAGTCTGGAATGGGTGACAGTCCATAGCAGCCACCGGTTCTGGCCACCAGAGGGCGAGGTGAGCACAAACAAGGAAACATTCATATAAGTGACACATAGAGAAGTGTAGCTATGAGTCTTAAGGCAGAGTAAGATATTCAAAGTCTAAAATTAGGGAAGGTGTCATTGTTGATCAGTGGAAAAATGAGGAGGAACAGAATTGTGGTGTGTGGGTGGTCATCGGTGAAGATTAACCTGCATCAGTAAAACATTTTGAGTAGAGGTGTGATTTTAGCATTTTGCGAAATAAAAGGTATTCGGTTAAGCTTGTAATGTTTAAGGGTAGGGCGTTCGAGGACTTGGTGGTGAGATAGGAGAACTGTGATCTAATGGGGCGATTTGAATGACTTACTTACATAAATCCTTACTTCCTCTGCCTTCCCTGCCTTCTGCAGTGTCTATTATTTCAAAATTTGAGATACTGTAATTCTTTATATCCCTCTCAGGTATTTCACTACTGCAGTGGGGTTCACTGACAGTCCTTGAGGGTCACAGGGTGTTCTTAGGACAGATAGACGTAGTGTTCTGATGACCTAAGTTAGATGGTTTTCCCTGTGACATGAAATCACTACCTCAATATCAGTCTAAAAGTCACACTGTAATTAACATAAGGCTTTTCCTGTTGTATCAGTGTGTGTCACGGTTGTGTCCCATGTTTCGTGCTCTCCTTCCTCTTGCCACCTGGTGGCCAGACGTGGTGGCTGCAATGGACTGTCTGGTTATTGTCACCCGTTCCAGATTTCAGCCCAGCCTGGTCCGGATCTTCCGGGCTGCCAGACTTGCTTGCTTTGGTTGAACCTACACAGCACCAGTAGTTGCCTGGTGATTGCTGCACCTAAGCCTCAGCTGCTGCTGGGCTTATTAGTCAGTTGGAAATTCTTTGCATCGCCTAAGGCCCTGAGGTTTGTTGGGGTGCTGTTTGCAATTCTGCTCAGTCTAGTTCCTTGCCTTGATTCTTGTCTGTTTTAGTTAGTCAGTGGGTAGTTGGATTAGGTTGTCATTTTTGTTATTTATTTATCAATTTACATGTATAAACAAGCAGAGATATATACTTGTCCAGAAAATAACACTGCTGTTCACAAAACAAAAACAAGGAAAATAATTATTTTAAGCAATTACGTACAGCACGTTAACCAAAGTCCACAATGATGGGATTCAAAATTTACGATATGGATACTTAAGGAAAAAATTTTGTAAGACGACTTCTCTCTATCAGATGCTCATAATGAATATCCTTTTCTCTTACATAGGACTATGATCTAAGTACTCACCTGCCCTTTTGCAGCCAAGAAAGAAGAAAGTTGTGAAGGCTCATAGAACACATACTTATTTGACTGATACTTTACTAAACATTTGCAAGGGTACTTTAAGAAGAAAGTTCCACCTATCTGAATTACACCAGGTCTCATAAGTAAAAATCTCTGTCTACGCTTTTGGGTTTCCTTAGTAACATCAGGGAAGAGATGAACCTTCAGACCAAGGAAGCTCTTATCTTTATTTTGAAAGAAAAGCCTCATCAACCAGTTCTTATCCGGTGATAAAGCTACTGTGGCAATTAAAGTAGAGGCATTTACTAATTCAGTATCTGAGGATTCTAATATTGAGATATCTAGTACTGGTTTTTCTTGAGATACTTGAAGTTTTTGAGGCAAATAATATATTTGTGTAAATGGTGGAACCATTTCTTCTGAAACAACTAGTATCTCTATAATGTATTTTCTGAGCATTTCTCTTGGATTTTGGATTTTGCTGTGGCAGATGACATTTAACATGAGCAAGTGCAAGGTGATGCATGTGGGAAAAAAGAACCCGAATTATAGCTACGTCATGCAAGGTTCCACGTTAGGAGTTACGAACCAAGAAAGGGATCTGGGTGTCGTTGTCGATAATATACTGAAACCTTCTGCTCAGTGTGCTGCTGCAGCTAGGAAAGCAAATAGAATGTTGGGTATTATTAGGAAAGTTATGGAAAACAGGTGTGAGGATGTTATAATGCCGTTGTATCGCTCCATGGTGCGAACGCACCTTGAGTATTGTGTTCAATTCTGGTCGCCGCATCTCAAGAAAGATATAGTAGAATTGGAAAAGGTGCAGCGAAGGGCGACTAAAATGATAGCGGGGATGGGACGACTTCCCTATGAAGAAAGACTAAGGCGGCTAGGGCTTTTCAGCTTGGAGAAGAGACGGCTGAGGGGAGACATGATAGAGGTATATAAAATAATGAGTGGAGTGGAGTGGAGTGGAGTGGAACAGGTGGATGTGAAGCGTCTGTTCACGCTTTCCAAAAATACTAGGACTAGGGGGCATGTGATGAAACTACAGTTTAGTAAATTTAAAACAAATCGGAGAAAAGTTTTCTTTCATTGCTGGAGAACGTGGTGAAGGCGGTTAGCCAGTGGCGTTCCTAGGGGGGGCGGTGGGTGTGGTCCGCCCCAGGTGCACGCCGCTGGGGGGGTGCTGCACGCCTGTCCGCTACGTTTGTTCTGTGCTCCCTCTGCCCCGGAACAGGTTACTTCCTGTTCTGGGGCAGAGGGAACATGGAAATGAACGAAACGGACAGGCACGCAGCGGCATGGGGATTCACGCCACCCAAACCAGAAGATCTTGGGAGGGCCCAGGATCCCAAGGCCCCCCCCCCCCCCCCCCCCCCCATGGCTACACCACTGCTTTAACCACACACTGTTGGAAATGCACTAAGGTTGCCTAACCTGTTAGTTTAGAGTGAATATACTGGTACACAGAACTGAACTTGTGTGTGAACACAGCAACTCCCTTCCTTTAATGCTGGACATGAAGGATCCATCAAGCCCAGTATCCTGTTTCCAACAGTGGCCATTCCAGCTCACAAGTACCTGGCAAGAACCCAACCAGTCCAATAAATTTTATGCTGCTTATCCTAGAAATAAGCAGTGGATTTTCCCATCCAGTTTAAAAATGGCTTATAGACTTTTCTTTTAGGAAGCTATCCACACCTTTCTTTAAACCTGCTAAGCTGATTGCTTTTACTACATTCTCTGAGTTTAATTACACGTTGAGTGAAAAAACATCTTCTCCAATTTGTTTTAAATTTACTACTTTAAGCTTCATTGCGTGGCCCCTAGTCCTAGTATTTTTGGAAAGAGTAAACACACAATTCACATCTTTCCATTCCACTCCACTGAGTATTTTATAGACCTCTATCATATTTCCCCTCCGCTGTCTTTTCTCCAAGCTGCAGAGCCCTAGCTGCTTTAGCCTTTCCTCATAGGGAAATCGTCCCATTCCATTTATCATTTTTGTCACCCTTCTCTGTACCTTTTCTAATTTCACAATACTTTTAGAGATACAGTGACCAGAATTGCACACAGTATTCAAGGTGCAGTTGTACCATGGAGCAATACAAAGGCATTATAACATACTCATTTTTTCCCATTCCTTTCCTAATAATACCTAACCCTAACTCTTCACTATCAATTATAATGTTCTATTATGAATTGCCATGCCATACTTTGTATTGTTTTTGAATATTTTTACTGCTGTAACTGTCTATTGCTCATGTTTTATGTATTCTTACTGTACACCACCTTGAGTGAATTCCTTAAAAAAGGCGGTAAATAAATCTTAATAAATAAAACATTGTATTTGCTTTCTTCACAGCCACTGCACACTGAGCAGAGGGTTTCAACATAGACCCCTGGGGAACCTCACTATCTACCCTTCTCCTTTGAGAATACTGACCATTTAACCCTACTTTCTGTTTTCTATCTTTTAACAGTTTTTTTAATCCACAGTAGGATATTACCTCCCTTCACTAAATCCATGTTTTTTGAATATGCTCTGTAATTTTGTTCTTTATAATAGTCTCTACCATTTTGCCTGGCACTGAGATCTGGTCATTCTATTCTGTTAAAGGCTTTTTCAGCATGTAGTGATAGGGTTACAGAAGATCTATGTGGGGAACATAGTGAAAAGTAAAAAAAGGATCTGACCAAGGAAATGGTCTAACTCCACAAGAGACAGGTGAAATCACATTCATCTCCTAGAAGGAAACATTTAATATATGGAAAGGGAAACAGAAATGGGATGTGATTTGATAGACTGCCTTTCTGTGGTTACAATCAAAGTGGTTTACATATTATATATCGGCCCTTCTTCTTTTGTATCTGGGGCAGTGGAGGGTTAAGTGACTTACCCAGAGTCAGAAGGAGTTGCAGTGAGACTTGAACCCAGTTCCCATGGTTCTCAGGCCACTGCACTAACCATTAGGCTTCTCTTTTACTCCACTCATTTAATATATTACCTTTCTGATCAGCTGCACCACAAAATAGCTGAAAACATAGGTGCCAGCTTTTCAAGAAGACTTGGGGGGGGGGGGGGGGGGAGGTGCTAAACACAACAGAGGCTGATATTCAGGAGCCTCTCCAGCCCTCTTAAATCACCTGTGGAAGGTGGCTGAAGTAGGGGGGAGCCCTAAAAAGCCCTCTATGGCGTGCATGGGATGAGGGGGGGGGGGAGATGTATGTCTTTGTGTGCATGGGCGCCTGATCGCCCTCATACATGCAACAAAGGTTCTGCAGTGGGAGGGGGAAGGTGGAGTAAAAGAAAAAGAGAGCTGCTACTGTTGGTGCTTCCTTTCTGAAGCTCTGATGAAGCTGCCTGTGACAGTATGTGTGAGGATGACCCATCAGTAACATGGAAACAGTTGGGATTCAGGGAACCTGCCAGGCTCTTCCTACAGGAAAAAAAAAAAAGGCCTCAACACTGCTGAAGTTGCCAGTATCCCATTCCTTCCCCACTAGGGCACAGACACAAACCAGCAGCATTTGAGCCCCAAAGCAGTTCATGGACCACCACCGCTGGGCAAAAGGCGGAAGGACAGAGAGGCCACTACAGTCTTCAAAGCACCGCTCACGCCTGTATGCGCAGCTCTGCAGCTGTAATTGGTCAGGGAACTCCTGATTGACGCTTTGAGTTACTTGCTGCTTGGGGCCTTTAGTGAAAATAGTGAATCCCTAGCTGTTTGTTTTTTGCCGTTGTTTACCTTTTGCATATCAGCGATTTAATGCTGGCATGAAGACAGTAACCAATCGCTGACCTGCAAAAGATAAACAACAGCAAGGTGGAGTCGCTTCCCTGTTGCCATGCAGGCAATAAATCCACTGACTCGGTGTGCAGAGGGCAGCGGTTTAACTGAATACTCTGAAGGCCCTGCACCCATGCTACTGATTAACACTACTCAATTTACCAGCTTTCCTAATTTCTGTAAACATATTGTCATCTGTCTGTTTGTTCTGTCCTAGTAGACAGTAGTACACCCTACCAGTATACTTATTTATTTTATTTATTGCATTTGTACCCCACATTATCCCACCTTTTTGCAGGCTCAATGTGGCTTACAGGGTGTTAATATGATATAGTCATTACATAATCTTAGATACAGTCGATAATAAGCTGAGGGTAAATGAGGATTTAGATGGAAAGATGTTGGGTAAGGTCATGTGAGAGGTGTTTTAAGCACTGGGGTGTGATTTAAGGAGTGATTTGAATCATTAAGGATGTCTTTTGTAGGCCTTGTTGAAGAGATGTGTCTTCCAAGATTTGCGAAAACTAGTTAAGTTGTCCGTGGTTTTCAGGGCCATGGGTAGTGCGTTCCATATCTGTGTGCTTTTGTACGCAAAGGTAGTAGCATATGCCTGTTTGTATTTAATTCCTTTACAGCTGGGGAAGTTCAAATGGAGGAATTTGCGAGCTGATCTTCTGGTGTTTCTGGGCGGTAAGTCCACTAAGTTTAGCATGTAGAGTGGGGCATCTGCATGAATGATTTTGTGTACGGTCATGCAGATCTTGAACTCAATTCGTTCCTTGAGCGGGAGCCAGTGCAGTTTCTCTCTTAGGGGCTTCGCACTTTCGTATTTGGTTTTTCCAAAAATGAGTCGGGCGGCGGTGTTCTGGGCTGTTTGGAGTGTTTTTTAATGGTATGTTCTTTACAGCCTGCGTACAGAGCATTGCAGTAGTCCAGGTGACTTATCACTAGTGACTGTACTAGGGTGCAGAAGATGTTTCTTGGGAAAAAAGGTTTTATTCTTTTGAGTTTCCACATTGAGTAGAACATTTTTTTCATTGTGTTCTTCACATGGGTATCAAGTGTGAGGTTTCGATCAATAGTGACTCCAAGAATGTTCAGATTTTCTGAGATAGGGAGTGTGCAGTAAGGTGTGGTTATGGTAGGGTAGTTGTTTGTGTTGTATTGGGAAGTGAGAACTAGACATTGAGTTTTTTCCGCGTTCAGTTTTAACTGGAATGAGTCCGCCCAAGAGTGCATGATTTGAAGGCTCTGATTGATCTCGTTGGTTATTTTGTTTAGGTTATTTTTGAACGGGATGTGGATCGTGACATTGTCCGCATATATGTAGGGGTTAAGGTTCTGATTGGCTATTAGTTTGGCTAGTGGTATCATCATCAGGTTGAAAATAGTTGGCGAAAGGGGGGATCCCTGAGGAACTCCACATTCAGGTGTCCAGGGTACATAAGTAATGCCATACTGGGAAAAGACCAAGGGTCCATCGAGCCCAGCATCCTGTCCACGACAGCGGCCAATCCAGGCCAAGGGCACCTGGCAAGCTTCCCAAACGTACAAACATTCTATACATGTTATTCCTGGAATTTTTGATTTTTCCAAGTCCGTTTAGTAGCGGTTTATGGACTTGTCCTTTAGGAATCCGTCCAACCCCTTTTTAAACTCTGCTAAGCTAACCGCCTTCACCACTTTCTCCGGCAACGAATTCCAGAGTTTAATTACACGTTGGGTGAAGAAAAATTTTCTCCGATTTGTTTTAAATTTACTATACTGTAGTTTCATCGCATGCCCCCTAGTCCTAGTATTTTTGGAAAGCGTGAACAGACGCTTCACATCCACCTGTTCCACTCCACTCATTATTTTATATACCTCTATCATGTCTCCCCTCAGCCGTCTCTTCTCCAAGCTGTATAGCCCTAGCCTCCTTAGTCTTTCTTCATAGGGAAGTCGTCCCATCCCCGCTATCATTTTAGTCGCCCTTCGCTGCACCTTTTCCAATTCTACTATATCTTTCTTGAGATGCGGCGACCAGAATTGAACACAATACTCAAGGTGCGGTCGCACCATGGAGCGATACAACGGCATTATAACATCCTCACACCTGTTTTCCATACCTTTCCTAATAATACCCAACATTCTATTCGCTTTCTTAGCCGCAGCAGCACACTGAGCAGAAGGTTTCAGTGTGTTATCGACGACGACACCCAGATCCCTTTCTTGGTCCGTAACTCCTAACGTGGAACCTTGCATGACGTAGCTATAATTCGGGTTCTTTTTTCCCACATGCATCACCTTGCACTTGCTCACATTAAACATCATCTGCCATTTAGCTGCCCAGTCTCCCAGTCTCGTAAGGTCCTCTTGTAATTTTTCACAATCCTGTCGTGATTTAACGACTTTGAATAACTTTGTGTCATCAGCAAATTTAATTACCTCGCTAGTTACTCCCATCTCTAAATCATTTATAAATATATTAAAAAGCAGCGGTCCTAGCACAGACCCCTGAGGAACCCCACTAACTACCCTTCTCCATTGTGAATACTGCCCATTTAACCCCACTCTCTGTTTCCTATCCTTCAACCAGTTTTTAATCCACAATAGGACATTTCCTCCTATCCCATGACCCTCCAATTTCCTCTGTAGCCTTTCATGAGGTACCTTGTCAAACGCCTTTTGAAAATCCAGATACACAATATCAACCGACTCCCCTTTGTCCACATGTTTGTTCACTCCTTCAAAGAATTGAAGTAAATTGGTCAGGCAAGATTTCCCCACACAAAAGCCATGCTGACTCGGTCTCAGTAATCCATGTCCTCGGATGTGCTCTGTAATTTTGTTTTTAATAATAGCCTCTACCATTTTCCCCGGCACTGACGTCAGGGTGGTGATCTGTCATTGTTCATTGTTACTTGGTAGGATCTGGTGGTGAGGAATCCTTTGAACCATTTGAGAACTGGGCCTCCGATTCCAAAGTATTCTAACAGGTGTAGTAATATTCCATGGTCTACCATGTCGAAAGCACTAGACATGTCGAATTGTAGTACGAGTATGTTCTTACCAGTTGCAATTGTTTTTTTGAATGAATTCATTGCAGACATAAGTACAGTTTCAGTACTATGATTTGATCTAAATCCTGATTGAGACTCATGTAGGATTGAGTGTTTGGTTAGGTATTCCGTGAGTTGTTTCGTCACTATGCTCTCCATCAGTTTTGTTATGAGCGGGATAGAAGCAACTGGTTGGTAGTTTGTTAGGTCCATTGTGCTTTTCTTGGCATCTTTTGGCAGAGGAGTGAGAAGGATATTTCCTTTGTCCGTGGGGAAGAGACCATTTAGGAGTCTGTAATTTACTTGGTTCGTGAGGTCATTTTTGAATTGTTTGGGGGCGGCTTTTAATAGGCTAATAGGGCAGATGTCAAGTTTGCATTGGGATTTGGCGTATTTTCCGAGCCAGTGTGTGAGTTTGTCTACTGAAATCAAGTCAAAGTTGGTCCATGATCGATCGGCTGGATATTCCCCAGGTTTCGGGTCTAAGCATTCAAGGATGCTTGTGTACTCAGTGGTATTGCTTGGTATCATGCGTCGGAGCTTTATGATTTTTTCCTTGAAATAGTTCGCTAGGTTAGTTGCCGATGGGGTTTCTGTACTATTTGAAGTGACCTGTGTGGTATTTAGGAGATTGTTTACAAGTGAAAAGAGTTTATGCGTGTCCTTGTAATTTGGTCCTGTAATTTGGTTCTGTAGTGCGTTCTTTTGGTTAGTTTGATTTTGTATTTTCTTTGCGACTGTTTCCACTCCTGAGTGTGTGTTCATCTTTTTTTTTTCTCCAAGCTCTTTCTAGTCTTCTAACCTGTGTTTTTAGTTCTTCATTGAACCAAGGGATTGAGCTTTTCCTATGTGAGGTTCTAGTTTGGAGTGGTGCTATCTTATCTAGAACTGTTCTGCATCTGTTGTCCCATTCTTGTAAAAATTGGGGTGAGTCTGTAGTTGTTGTCCATTTGTTGGTGTATATTTGTTGCCAAAATTTTAGAGGGTCTACCTTGCCTCTTGTAGTATATGTTCTTTTTTCTTGTTTTTGTTGTGTCTCTTCCCTTCACACCTGGACTTTATATCCATAAAGATTCCAAACTCCTATCTGTTTAATGTAGAATGTTTGTTTGTCTCAATTCCCTCCAACATATAATGCACCCCCCCACCCAAATTCAGTGCTGGTGGCTGTAAACGACCTAGGCACTGAATTCCCAGGTTCGCCAGCAACAGTGGGAGTTAATCGCTGTAACTCCCACTGTCTAAATATTGGGGCCTTAGTGTTTGCTTCTCAGAAACTAATTAAATCTAATTAAAACTCTAATGAAAACTCTCCTCTTATTATCCTAATTAGAATAATTGAAGAGGTGTGATGGGGTGAGTGGGAGCTGGGGTGATGAGAATGAAGACTGAACTAGGCCCTGCTATGCCTTCTGTTAAAGCTGTGGCAGAAAGTTTAAGTTTTAAAACTATGGGGGAAAGAGTATGCAGACTAGTTAATAAAGCAACTTCTCAGAAAGAAAGTTATGTAGGACCTTTCCTCTCTATATAATTTTGATTCTAAGGGTACTGCTTCAAAACAGACCCTTTGAAACAAGCCCAGTAATCAGATTGCCCTAGTAACCTTTGCAACTAGTCTACTTCCTCAAACCTTAACACCTAATTTAGGTCAGTACCAGTGCTACCTCTCCAGCAGCCAAAGAACAAAAAATAACTTTCTTTTAGGACAAAGTTTGAGCCCTGCTACTATCCTTCTTAATGCTCTTGGCTGTTAAGTTTCTACCTCTAGAGAACATTTCAGTTTAAAACTATGGGAAAAAGGGATGTATACTATGGAAATTAGTTAATAATGCTTGCTTCTCTCCTCCCCCCCCCCCCCCCCCACAAGACTGAAATAGCATCTAGAAGGCACAGAAGGACCTATCTCTTAATATTGGGCGGCAGAAAGTTCAAGTTTTTAAAACTATGGGGAAAAGGGTATAGAGACTAGTTAATAAACTTTGCTTTTTAAAAAAATTGTAGTTGTCTATTAGTAAACTACAAATCCTCTTTTAAATCCCAGTCTTTAAGTTACCGAAGCACTAGAGCAAAATAATGTTCACTTACCCAAAGAAATATCCTCTTTCTCAGCATCAGGTAACTATGATTCGGATTATTCTTCCCAATGTGTATCACTTTGCATTTGTCCACATTAAATTTAATCTGCCATTTGAATGCCTAGTCTTTCAGTTTCCTAAGGTCTTCCCGCAATTTTTCACAATCCACATGTGTTTTGACAACTTTGAATAGTTTTGCGTCATCTGCAAATTTAATCACCTCACTCGTCGTTCCGATTTCCAGATCATTTATACATATGTTAAATAGTACCGGTTTCAATACAATTCGCTGTGGCACTCCACTATTCACTCTCATTGAGTAAAATGGCCATTTAACTCTACCCTCTGTTTTCTATCCAATAAGCAATTCTTAATCCACAGAAGGCCATTGTCTCCTATCTCGTGAAATTTTAATTTTCTCAGGAGTCTCTTATGAGGAACTTTGTCAAACGTTTTCTGAAAATCTAGATACACTACATCAACTGGCTCACTCTTAGCCACATGTTTATTCATACCTTCAAAAAGAAATTAAATTGGTGAGGCAAGGCTTTGCTTGGCTGATCCCATGCTATCCCATTAAACCATGTTTGTCTACATGTTCCATAATTTTATTCTTTATAATAGTTTCCTGGCACTGAAGTCATGTTTACCAGTTTGTAATTTCCCAGATCACCCCTGGAACCCTTTTAAAAAATTGGCATTATATATATTGGCCACCCTCCAATCTTCAGGTACTATGGATGATTCTAACAACAGGTTACAGATCACTTGCAGCAGACAGTAATTTAATGTTTGAGTTCTTCCAGTGCCCTGGGGTGTATACCGTCTGGTCCAGGTGATTTATCACTTTTTAACTTGTGTAATTGGCTCAGTACATCTTCCAGGTTCACTGACATTTCTTTCAGTTCCTCCATATCGTCACCCTTGAAAACCATTTCCGGTACAGGTAGATCTTACATCTTCTTCCATAAAGACTAAAGCAAAGAATTCATTACCTTTCATACTCTAAGGAAATACTTCTTTACCGAAAGGGTGATGGAAGTATGGAACAGCTTCCCGGTGGAGGTGATGAAGACGAAGGCTCTGTTGTTGATACAGAGGGAGTTAGACTGGCTAACTCCCATTGTTGCCAGCAAACCAGGAAATTCAATGTCAGGACCGTATCCAGCCACCAGCATTGAATATCTGGAGAGGGGGGAGTGTTGGTGCTACAAACATTGCTGGTTAAGCCAGTATTCATTGGCTGAGCGGCTAGGTTCTAGCACCAAAGATAGACCTGCTATTTACATGGATCTATCTGGCCACTAAACTTAACCAGTCAACCGCTGAAAATTAGTGGTACCTGGCTATGTCATGTGACACAGCCGGTGACTGCGATATTCAGCAGGAGATAGTCAGTCATCTCTCACTGAATATTGTTGAATAGCTGGCTTGAGGGTATTTAACTAGCCAGATGCTGTTCCTGGCCGGTTAAATACTTTTGATTATCGGGCGGGAAGTCTGTATTTGAATTCAAGAGGGCATGGGACAGGCCTGTTGGAGCTCTGAGAGAGAGGAAGTGACAGTATATGGTCTGGATGGGTAGTCTGAAAGGGGCATGTGGTCATTTTTTTCGATGTGGTCAATTTTCAAAACTATTTAACCAGCCAAGTATTCAAACCATTGAACTGGCCAGAAATGGCACCCGACTAATTAAATGGTACATAACCAGCTATCTGGCGATATTCAGTGGGGGATAACCAGCTACCTCCTGCTGAATATTGCCAGTTAGCGGTGAGCAGTATAATGTCCACCAATTTTTAAAGCCGGTTTAGTGGCCATATTTGGCTGCGTGAAAACGTGAGATATCTTTGGTTAGTTTAAAGATAACTGGCCAGCGCTGAATATCGGCTTAACCAGTCTTCTGGCCAACCCCCCCCCCCCCCTGATATTCAATGCCAGTCACTGGAAACAGCCTGGCATTGAATATCTGGGCTTAGCACTGACCGCAGGAATTAGCTGGTCTAACTCCTGCGGTCTGAATATCGGCCCCATCGTGTTTTAGCACCTATCAGCAGATATTCAGCGGCCAGCAGCTAACTGGTGAAATTAAGCAGGAGATAGCTGGTTATGGGACATTTAATAGGCCAGATGCTGATCCTGCCCTATTGAATGCTTTAATATTGGGGGAATGTCACTAAAGACCTTCAGTGTAGGCTGGGAGAAAATACACAGAAAAATGTTACCATCCACTGCAATTTATATTTTATCAGCCAATTCAAAATAGGAAAAAAAAACCAGCCATGGAGAAAAGTTTGAATATCAATTTGTTTAGTGCTCCAGGCTCTACACGGTAACTTGAAGAAATTCGGTCCGATGCAGACTTTCATTAAATGAAAATTCTGTGAACACATCACTATAATGAAGGAGTCCAGTCCATCCAGCAAGGAGGTACGTTTTTTAACAGGCTGCTTAACTTGTGTTGTAGGTGTATAAATTTATATCACAAAAACGTTCTTCCTTTAGAATATTTCATTTCTTTTATTACAAATATTTATTTCATTTATATATCATATAAAACAACTTGTATTATGCAAGTTCCGGAACTCATTCAGTCACACCTTTCACTTCACCACTCTCATATAAACCTTATGTGGGAACAGTTCTTTATATCCACAAACTGTGTACATTCTCCCCACTGATTTTACACATTGATGTTTCTTCTTCCACTTGTATCTAAGTTATTGTCCTTAAAGATTTAAATTATAGTCCTTATAAATCATGAAAATCTCTCCAACTCTCTTCTCGGAGAACTGTTATTTCATCAGAGTGAATCAGCTGCTGAGATGCTCACAGAGGGTCCTGTGCTGGACTCCTGATTCCTAAGGGAAATGTTCCTCCTGAAGGTGTGTTGGAAATGTGGGGAGGAACAAAAGAGAGAAGTGTGTGAAGAGTTAGAAGGTGCTTAAAGACTGGAAACAGTATGTAAATTCCAGGAAGCTCTTGACACACCGATTCACTCTGATGAAATAACAGTTCTCCCAGAAGAGAGTTGGAGAGACTTCTATTGTGAACATTGTGCTCCTGTTTGATGTGATTCATGAGATTTTCATGATTTATAAGGACTATAATTTAAATCTTTAAGGACAATAACTTAGATACAAGTGGAAGAAGAAACATCAATGTGTAAAATCAGTGGGGAGAATGTACACAGTTTGTGGATATAAAGAACTGTTCCCACATAAGGGTTATATGAGAGTGGTGAAGTGAAAGGTGTGACTGAATGAGTTCCGGAACTTGCATAATACAAGTTGTTTTATATGATATATAAATGAAATAAATATTTGTAATAAAAGAAATGAAATATTCTAAAGGAAGAACGTTTTTGTGATATAGCTTTGACATCTGTTCTTCTAGTTTAAATATTTATCCTCAGTAAATTATATATAACGTGTAGGTGTATAAATGACAGCAATTTCCAAGAGCCGATTTGCATAGTTCCTTTACAGAAAGTACACAGCCACATTTACGCCTGCGATTCAACACACACAGATTTACAGGTTTACTTTACACACAATAGGTATCAGGCCCTTTTTACTAAACTGCACTTTTGAAGCAAAAATTAATACATGGTAGAAGCAGGGTCTGCGCAGTAATGACCCTGCCTCTGCCCTGAATCTACTACACAAGGCACACGGTTAGTGCACATTCCTGACCAGACAGCACTATTGGCCCAGCCGTGCAATGCAGCCCTGGCACAATGACAACTGGCTGGGATGGTGCAACAGGTTTACATCCCACCACCCAATAAGAGCTTCAATTCTCCCCCCTGTGCACAAACTTCACCTCCTTCAAGAAACCGGGTACCACCAATTACAGCCTATTAGGCCCAGAATGCCCTCCCCCCCCCCGAGAAGATCCCATACCCTCTGATCAGGCCTGGCACCACATCCAAATAGATCCCACATACCCTGATCCTACATCCCCATCTCTTCACTAAACCCTGCTCCCCCACCAGCAAACCCATGCCCTAGACATGCTATCCATGACATACCTAGGGGTTAGAATTTGGGATCAGTGCTTGAAAACCCTCACAATATAAAGCTCTAGCGACATTCTTCCATACCATTAGGGAACATCACTGACTCAGGCAGCAGTGAAGGAAGATTGGTACTGCCTGGGGGGGGGGGGGGGAATGATGGGTGGGGGAGTGGGATTTAGTTAAGGGGGTATGTTGTAAGATCAGGGGGGCGGGGTCTGCTCTGGGGTGTGTTAGCACTGATGGGGGGAAGGGGTGGATTTCTTGAAGGGACCTTTAGACCTGATCAGGGGAGGGTGCCGGGGGAAATTGAGGGGAGCACTGCTGCACCATCAAACAGATCCTATGCTACCAGACTGCCAGTAGCACAGTTGCACAAGAAGTGGCAGAAAGTTTAGTTGCGCTATTAGCAGTTGTGATAACTGGCCACATCTTTGCCTGCCCATGTTACTCCCATCGCCTACCCAGTTCCATGTTAGACAGCTAATGTTTTTTTGGGGGGGGTTTTGTAACTGTCATGGCTGCCTTTTTAGCGCACAAGACAGAAGGGAAGGCCTACACCACTGTTTACCATGCAGTAAAACCCATGTTAGATGTTTAGTAAAAGTGCCCATATTTACATAAATAATAATCTCTTCCGAGCTTCAGCCCAGGAACACCTCCAATCAGTTTGGGTAAATGTTTATATAGTCTGGACAATTCTATAAAAGGCTGGTTCGATGTATGAAACTCTTTTGCCTTTCACATGTACCCTTCTTGTCATTTGTGGGTTGACTTTGTCTTTAAGGAACCATGTTCCACCATTTGTAGGCAAAAGGCTTCCGGCGGACATTGGTTCCGCAGTGGACCTCCCCCAGTTTCCTGTGATAAGAAACAACATCGTCAATGAATGTGCACTTCAAGCCCAGCGGCTTCATCATGGAGATCATGTACTCCTCAAGGCAGCAGATCTCCTCAATGATTGGTCCATAGGGTTTTGGGATTCCAAGATCAGTCCCCAGGACAACCATATTCACCTGTACAGGTCAAGACAGAAGCAGAGAAGATGACAAAGGTCAGAATGGAAAGTTCTTGTCAAAGTTGCTTTTTGTGCCTTTAGTGATTATTTAAGGCAGCTTTGAAGGTGAATGTTTAAAGTGCAAAATTCACTCTTCTCAGTTAAATTTACTAGTAATCACTTCTTCTGTTATTAGACGAGAAAGCTCGCTGCTCAGCTTCTAGCCACACCAGGGGGGTGGGGGCTTTACGTTCAGACCCCCTCCACAATCTGAATACCGTTTGACTGGCTGGCAGGAACGCCCAGTCCCCAGCAGCCGATCAGATTCGCAGCAGGAACTACCCCAGTGCTGCCTTTGCAGGGAAGAAGTTACTCCCTTCCTGCCACTGACATCAGCAAACCTTGCACGTGCTCAGTTCATGCATGACCTGAGCATGTGCAAGGTGTGCCAATGTCAGCAGCAGGAAGGGAGGTTGCATGCTAACTTCTTCCCTGCAGAGGCAGCGCTGGAGCAGTTCTGCCCACAAATGTCATTGGCTGGTGAGGAATGAGTATCCCTGCCAGCAAAGGTGAGAAATGCAATGGCGGCAGTGGCCAGGGACGGGGGAAAAAGAAATGCCTTGCCCCCCCCCCCCCAAAAAAAAAAAAAATCCACTGCTGCTACGCCCCTGCTGTCTATTTGCAAGTACTATTTCATTACATCTCAGGCGTGAAAACAACTCTCAAGGTCAAGGGACCTCCTCTTTTCTCCATCTATACTTCTTCCCTTGGTACTCTGATCTCATCCCATGGTTTTCAGTACCACCTTTACGCTGATGACTCCCAGATCTACCTCTCCACACCAGAAATCTCAGCAGGAATCCAGGCCAAAGTATCAGTCTGCCTGTCTGACATTGCCACCTGGATGTCTCACCATCTGAAACTAAACATGACCAAGACTGAGCTTCTTATCTTTTCCCCTAAACCAACCTCTCCTCTTCCCCCATTCTCTATTTCTGTGGATAATGCGCTCATCCTCCCTGTCTCATCAGCTTGTAACCTTGGGGTCATCTTCAACTCCTCTCTCTCCTTCTCTGAACATATTCAGCAGACTGCTAAAACCTGTCATTTCTTTCTCTATAATATCACCAAAATTCGCCCTTTCCTTTCTGAGCACACTACCAGAACCCTCATCCACACTCTTATCAACTCTCGCTTAGACTATTGCAACTTGCTTCTCACAGGTCTCCCACTTAGCCATCTCTCTCCTCTTCAATCTGTTCAAAATTCTGCCGCACGACTTATATTCTGCCAGTGTCGCTAAGCTCATATTAGCCCTCTCCTCAAGTCACTTCACTGGCTCCCTATCCATTTCTGCATACAGTTCAAACTCCTCTTATTGACTTATAAGTGCATTCACTCTGCAGCTCCTCAGTACCTCTCATCTCTCCCTACACTCCTCCCCGGGAACTCTGTTCACTGGGTAAATCTCTTTTATATGCACCCTTCTCCTCCACCGCTAACTCCAGACTCCGTTCCTTTTATCTTGCTGCACCATATGCCTGGAATAGACTTCCTGAGCCGGTATGTCAAGCTCCCTCTCTGGCCATCTTCAAATCTAGGCTAAAAGCCCACCTTTTTGATGCTGCTTTTAACTCCTAACCCTTACTCACTTGTTCAGTACCCTTATTTTATTATCCCCGCCTTAGTAATTCCCTCATCTCTTATTTGTCCTGTTTGTCTGTCCTAATTAGATTGTAGAGCAGGGACTGTCTCTTCATGTTCAAGTGTACAGCGCTGCGTACATCTAGTAGCGTTATAGAAATGATAAGTAGTAATAGTAAGGAATTAAGGCCTGGCTTTATAACAAACATTTGATATCTGGAATTTACCTGCATTTTGGTTTAATTAGTTTTATTTATTTTATGCATATTTTTACTGTAAATGTTTATTTGTCTCTATTTTAACTAGATCTTTTGCAGTGAACAGTACATGTATAAACTTGCTTTTGGGGGAAAAGTGATTTATGCATCTTAGGTTTCTGAGAACAAATTTGATCACTAGAGGCTACAATGCAGACCTGGAGGAGCTGAGAGAGAGAGACGAGATTTTTTATTTTTTACTTTTTTTTTTATTCTATTTTTCTACTCTCTATTTTTTTCTGTTATGATGGATTGTAACTTCTTTTTCTCCTTTTTATAAATTTTGTGGAAGGTTATAAACCACTTTGTTTTTCCTTTAAAGAGGTATAATTAATCTCCACATAAACAAAACTAAATCTAAACATAGTAAAGCAGTCCTACCCCTACTCTGGCAATATTTGTGCTGCTTTGGAAGAGTAGGAAACGTCACCTTCGTGAGGAAGAAAATGATCCTATTGCTAGAACCTGACAGGTGATTTGTTGTCCTCTTGCACTGACAACTTACATAGTAACATAGTAGATGACGGCAGAAAAAGACCTGCATGGTCCATCCAGTCTGCCCAACAAGATAAACTCACATGTGACATTTTTTGTGTATACCTTACCTTGATTTGTACCTGTCTTTCTCAGGGCACAGACTGTACAAGTCTGCCCAGCACTATCCCCGCCTCCCAACCACCAGCCCCGCCTCCCACCACCGGCTCTGGCACAGACCATATAAGTCTGCCCATCCCCATCTCCACCTCCCAACCACCAGCCCCGCCTCCCAACCACCGGCTCTGGCACAGACCGTATAAGTCTGCCCAGCACTATCCCCGCCTCCCAACCACCAGCCCCGCCTCCCACCACCGGCTCTGGCACAGACCGTATAAGTCTGCCCAGCACTATCCCCACCTCCCAGCCCTGCCTCCCACCACCGGCTAAGCTTCTGGGGATCCCTTCTTTCTGAGCAGGATTCCTTTATGTTTATCCCATGCATGTTTGAATTCCGTTACCATTTTCCTTTCCACCACCTCCCGCGGGAGGGCATTCCAAGCATCCACCACTCTCTCCGTGAAGAAATACTTCCTGACATTTTTCTTGAGTCTGCCCCCCTTCAATCTCATTTCATGTCCTCTAGTTCTACCGCCTTCCCATCTCCGGGAAAGGTTCGTTTGCGGATTAATACCTTTCAAATATTTGAACGTCTGTATCATATCACCCCTGTTTCTCCTTTCCTCCAGGGTATACTGTGCCACAGCCCCTCAGCCTTGGGTATGCTGAAATAAGTAAAAGGGTCTCAACAGCTGGATTATTATAGTCGTGGCAGCTTAGTTGAAACTCCAATCTCCCAGGCCGGAAGGTGGGTACAATCACTAACCTCGTCTCCTAGTTTCTAAGACCAGGAGAGGAAAATAAACTAAAATTTTAGAATTCTTTCCTGCCCAAACTCCAAAAATCAGATAGCAATCAGGTGTTTTTTTTCATGTAATTAAATAACATTTATTCAAAACTTTTCAATATAACAGTAATCGCAGTTCAATAAAACAATAAATATTTCTTAAACCCCCAAATTTACCATACATTCCTTTTCTCTTTCTTACAGATTGAATTTCAACGCTGCACCAGAATATATATATCAGAAAAGTTCCTTATTTTCTTTTTCTCTTTATTTCATTAACCCTTCCTAATATTTTTTAAGTATTCCCTTAAAAGGTGTTTTTCTAGAATATGATTCTTTGTGTTCACTTTTATGTTTTACAGAAGACCTCTACACCCAACTTTTCCAGGTACAGGTAAGTATTTTGTTTGGTTTGTTCTCTTTTCTCTTTCAGGTTACACGACCCCACCGTTTTCCCTTTATCCCCAGTCCCAGAATTCCCTGTACAGTCACTTAGCTGTAGACTGTTCCTCTTTTTCCGGTGCGCTGGTGAACCTTTCTTGCGTTGGGGCCCTTGTAATTGTAGTGTCAGCTGTTCCAGAATTCTTGGCAGGTGACGGCTCTTCCTCCTAAACCTCACTCTTTAATAAAATAAATGGAAGCAAGACCCTCCCTTCGCTGACCAGGTACCAGGATACCTAGTGTCAGTAACAGTTTTATACTGTGGCCGTCTAACTAATAAAATCAAAATAATTAAACAATTCCCTATCCTACAAGCTTACCCTCTCTAATTAAACTTTTATTTTACCTAACTTCCCTATTAAATATGTTTGGCAGTCTTTATTCACACATGCCTCTCATTCCACTCCCATACTCTTAATTATAATCTTAACATTCCATTCTATACCCCTATACCTATCCCCTCTCTATTAACTTAACCTTTAGAATAAATTAACTCACCCAGATTCTAATATTAATCCAGACTCTTCACTATACCCCAACGTCCCATACACTTTATTCACTAATCCAACCCCCCCCTTTTTTAAAACTACCCCAAAATTCCCAAATCACAAAAACAATGAATATTAACTATACCAAACAGCCTATACTCTAACCAATATCCTATTTTCCAATACTTTCCCAATATTCCCTCAAACCTCCACCTTTTTTTTTCCCTGAAACCACTCTCACACACTCCCAACACACACCACACCTCCTCTCACCTTGACTCCCAAACACATTCTGACCAACTGCCCAACCACCGTTTCCAAGGAGACCAGCGCTGGCTTGCCATTCCAAAGTCAGCTCAGCCAATCACATCCCTTTTTAAAGTTCTAAACTGGCCAAGCTGACCTGCGGAATGTTGACCAGCACTGCTCCAGCACCATTTTGAACAGAAAAATCTCATAGACTTCAATGGAAAAATATTTCCAAAAATCCTAGCCACCCTACAGTTTACCCAAAACCCTTAAAATTTGGCCCAAAAATTAAATCCCCCATTCTCTATCCATCCCTGTTTTTCAATTTTAAAAATCCCAAATTCCAATGTCCGCCCTCAAATAAACTGTTTTAAACCCCTCCAAAATCCCTAATCCGACCAAAAACCATCCCAAAAATTTCCAACTCCCCTTCCGGACCTACCCTATCGAATTTAAAAAATTGACCCCTTAAAACCAGACCCCTCTCAAAAGACCCCCTTAAAATATTAAAATTCAAATGTAACCCACTGGAAAAATCAGGAAAAATCCCCTGAACCCGAAACTGAAAACCAAATTTAAATTAAACAAATCCCTGATTTTTTAAAAATAAAAAAACATATTTGTACAATTTAAAAATAAATAAATTAAAATTTCGGCTTAAAAACCCCCTTACCTGAATGTAGATTTTCCCCACACATGTAGACTTCCCCTGGTTCTGGTCCTCGACGTCCTGGGCCCGAAACGGAGCTAAAGTAAAAAAACAACCGAAACCGGCCCAAAATCTAGGCCCCGGCTTCGGCCTAAACGTGAAGACGCGCGATCCCGATATGTGCATGAGGCGCGCTCGCGCCGACGTCTTCTTTTAGCCGGCCAACTTTTTTTCCCAAAAAAACAATCCTGGCGCTTCACCGCCTCTCCGCAGTGCTCCTCGCCGGCGCCCCCCTCTCCAGACCGCAACGCTGCTTCTGGCCACCTCAACTGGCCCAAAAAATTACCGCCCCGACTCTCCTCTTCACTCCCGGGGACCCACTCGTCCCCGGGAGCCAAAAATCATGGCGCTACCTGCCCACATCAATGCCAGCCCGCCAACACCGCCACCGGCCCAAACGGGGCCCCCATCGGGAGCGCATCCGGCAGCGCTTCCCTCTCCCTCCGGACCGCCGAACGCCCGGGAAAAAAAACTCGCCGCTACTTAATGCAGCTTCCTCGGTGCCCTCATCAGCCCCGAATGCAACTTCACTCCCCAGCGCTCCCAACCCCCAAGATTTAGCCCGGAGCCCCAACCTGGTAAGTACAAATTTTTTTTTATTACTCGTTTTTTCTCTCTCTCTTTTCCCCAACCCTTAACCCCTTGTTACAATACATGTTCAGGTCAACTAGTCTCTCCGCATACGTCTTGCAACGCAAATCCCATACCATTCTCGTAGCTTTTCTTTGCACCGCTTCGATTTTTTTTAACATCCTTCGCAAGATACGGCCTCCAAAATTGAACTTAATACTCCAGGTGGGGCCTCACCAACGTCTTATACAGGGGTATTAAAACCTATTTTCTTCTGCTGGTCACACCTCTCTCTATACAGCTTAGCAATCTTCTAGCTATGGCTACCGCCTTGTCACACTGTTTCGTCGCCTTCAGGTTCTCAGATACTATCACCCCAAGATTCCTCTCCCCGTCCGTACCTATCAGACTCTCACCGCCTAACACATACGTCTCCCGTGGATTTCTACTCCCTAAGTGCATCAGTTGATGAGAAATGTAGACAGGAGAGTGACTGATGGGTGTGAGGATCATTTGATACTATGGAGGAGATGCGGGGGAGGGGGGGGGTCTGCAATCCAAATTTAGGCCAGGAATTGAAACCCTGAATTTTGAAGAAAAGATTCCCATCAATGCTTCTATTACCACATGCAGGACCATAGAAGTAGCCTAGGGTCTGGTATCAGTTTGTGGATAGTTCAGAATGAGGAAATAGGGAAGTTAGTCTATCACACTTGTGGTAAAGCTAAGATAGCTCAGGTGAATTTAAGATTTATTTTTAGTTCAAACATTTTACTGAATTTGTTTAACAAAATACAACTGAAGAGAACTACATAAACCATAAAATATTAATAACACATAATTCTGTCATCATCAGAATGGACGAAATACTACAATCATAATCAGTTTTTAATTAACAGAAAAACAAGTATAATACCCATTGATGAGATACTAAATCCATGAAAGACATGTTTCAAGAGGTTTCCAAATCTTACAAATTTTATGGTATCTATTGATTTTTTTCTACAGTTATAGATGAGACAAAAAATATCATTCAGAGTCGTTTCAGTCTTCCAATAACCAAGAATAATTTGGATTTCAAGCACAATTAGGGTATTTTTACTAAGGTGCATTAGCGTTTCTAATGCACCCTTAAATTTAAGGTACATTAAATGCTAATGCACCTATACATTTCTATGGGCATGTTAGCAGTTAGTGCGTGTAAACCATTTATGCATGTTAAAATCGCTAACACTGAAATAGCACACCTTATTAAATGTAGGCGTTAATATGTTAAATAAAGATTATTGTGTATCATCTAGTTGTAAAGAAGGATGTAGGATGATGATGGATAGCGAAATTGAATTGCTCATTTTTAGAATTTTTTGGACAGTTGATCATATCTTTTGCCCGAAAATATTAATACACACAGAATTAACTACAAAATTCTTCCTTTGGTTTTCAAAATTAAAAGCTCAGAAACTCCTTTTTTTCTGTCTCATACAATAACCCCATACACCCCTTCTCGTGTGCTCCATTCTTCTCAACGACATCTTCCAGTAGTTCCAGCTTTTCACCATATTAGACGTGATAGGACACAAATCAATTTTTCCAGCTGTAGGTTCAACTTTATGGAATGCAATATCTCTCTATCCCTAGCCAAATTTAAAATGGATTCTAAAACATTCCCTTTTGAAGATGCTTTTGATTTACAGAAAACTGCCTGTGGGGTGGACCTGTTGGCCAACAACCCAGTTTAGATATATTTTCTTTCCCTCTGTCCCTGCTAATTTGCCTTTTCTATCACTTATTGTTCAGTTTCTCCCTCCCATCGCTGATTTTCCTTTCCTCTTTTTCCTTTCATTCTTTTTCCAAGAACATAAGTATTGTCATACTGGGACAGACTGAAGATCCATCAAGCCCAGCATCCTGTTTCCAACAGTGGCCAAACCAGATTACAAGTACCTGGCAAGATCCCAAAACAGTACATTTTATGCTGCTTATCCTAGAAATAAGTGGTGGATTTTATTAATGGCTTATGGACTTTTAGGACGCTATCCAAACCTTTTTAAAACCCCGCTAAGTTAACTGCTTTTACTACATTCTCTGACAATGAATTCCAGCGTTTAATTACACATTGAGCAAAGAAATATTTTTCTGATTCGTTTTAAACGTACTACTTTGTAGCTTCATTGCGTGCCCTCTAGTCCTAGTATTTTTGGAAAGAGCAAACAAGTATTTTCTATCTACCCATTGTACTCCAGTCATTATTTTATAGACCTCTATCATATCTCCTCTGATTTTTTTTTTTTTTTAGTTGTAAGCCACATAGATATACTATTTGATTTGTGTCACGGTTGTGCCCAGGTTCCTTGCTTACAGACACCTCGGCCCCTGATGGTTAAACCTGGTGGGTGCTGGGAACTGATGGTTTACCGTTTCCCATGTGCCAGAAGATATGCTGGTCCGGTCCGGATCTTCCAGCCTTCCAGAGTGTTTTGGGAGTTTTTTTGGAATCAAGCAGTACCCGTACTTAGTGAGCTCCCTTGTAGGTTGCCTTTATTAACCACCTGGGTAGGTCTCTAGTTTGCCTTGCAACAGAGGTCCTCAGAGGTGTTTCCTTTGGTGAGAGTTGTTGCAGTGCGTCTGTGCTGTTTTTTCCCTTTTGTGCTTTTGACCCTGCTTGTCTCCTGGACTATTCTCCTGCCTGCTGCCTGCCCAGGCCCGGCTTGTTTTTGGACTATTCTTCTGCCTGCTGTCTACTTGGGACCCCAGCATGTTTCTAGTATGACCTGCTGTTTGTCAGCCGGCTGCTGTGTCCTGCAGTTCCTCCTGCTTGTCTTGTCCGGTAAGTCCTGCCGGCCGCTTGCAGCCTGGAGCTCAACTCTTGGTGAAGGGTGGCTAAGTGTAGGTGAAGCCTTGCTCCAGTCCACTGTGTTCCAGTTCCGTTTGCCTTGCCGGTGTTTGGGTGATTCTTCCTGCTGCTGCTGCTCTCGGCAGTGGCCCAAGGGCTCACTTACCCAGAAGTCCGACAGAAGCGTGACAATTTGCTGGATAGCAAGATTGAAGTAAACTTGGAAATGAGACACTTCATTCTCTCCCCAGTAAAAAAAAGAAAAAAAAAAGTGATTTCCTGGGTTCCATCACAGGGAATCATAATCTCTTGTCCTCAAGTGCCAACTTTACCTCCCCCCTTTTCCTTCAGGGGTCAGGATAAACCTGCATAACATCAACAGTTATTAATCACATATAATCATTATCATTTCCCATACTTTCTCTTATTTGCAAATTCTTACCCATATGCTTTATCAGTTTACCATGAATTCAGTCTACACAACCCCATATTCCACCAACCATTTTGTGTTCCTCTTTTCTTTTTCCCAAGAAAAGAGTTGCTATTTACCATTATTTCCTTAAGACCATTTTACCATTTAAGTCAGGACACCCAGATAACTGCAAGGGTGGCAGTCCACTAAATCAGGACACCTTGGCTTTAATACAAGTGGCAACCTGCTCATCTCCATGTTCCATGGAACACTCTTTATCACCCCCATATCCTTTTTACCCTTTATACTCTTCTGTATCCCGTTTGTAGTCAAAGAGCAAACATCATTAACAAATAACCAGTTTATTCACTATAATTTCTTTCAAACACAATAACTTTTCCTTTAATATTTACATTATTTCTCATTTCCCCATCAACATTGCAAAACATTTTCTTTCCCCTATACTCCCCACTATTTTTCCTTCACATTTCATATAACATTCTCTTGTCATTACATAATGCTTCAACATAATACTCAGCCATTTTATGTTACTGCTGGCGACCCTCAAAGATAAGTTTGAAGGCACTGAACTGATTTCAAGTATACCTATTGTGACCCTTCTAGACCCGAGGCGGCGCTGTTCAGTGCCGAAACACGGCCCGTGTTGGGTCATTAATAAAGAACTTTCTGTGTCCCAGTCTTGAAGGCCCAGTGTTGCTTTTTTGTTTGTAAATTAACATAAAGAGCAGACCCTGGGCCTGTCCAGTCACTTTGTCCCTCATCTGTACCACTTGGGGTCTGGTTTGCATACCAGGGCTCCTTCAGGCAGAACACGGGTTATGCTGTGGAACTGGCTTTGGTATTAGGAATCTACAACTTCCACATAGTGCTTGTGGATAGAGCGTCCAATCCTCCAGTCTCTGTATTGCAAATCAATATGATGTCGGACCATCGGGTCTTTTGGCCCATGTACAGGGTAAGTAGGATCAAGGTGCATCTTCTGAAAAATGGCATCCTTGATCCAAGTCTCCTGCTGTATCTTAACAATGCACATGACAGATAGCGGGACATTTATTTATTTTAAATACTTCTAACCCGCCTATGCACTAAGCAGATTCCATAAAAACATCCATATTAAAATCCAAAATAAAAAATAAAAGGAATAAATCTTCATTACGATACAAAACAAAGTGCTGCTGTCACAAAATCTCCAACTCTGCATTGCCCATCAAAAATAAAACTTGAACAAAAAGCTGTGTTTTTAACATTTTCTTAAATTGCTGGATACTAGAACTTATATGCAACTGGCCAGGCAAAGCCTTCCATATAAGCGTTCCTGTAACTGAAAAGGCAGATGCTTGAGCAGTAGCATAACGCACAGAAAACACCAAATACAAATCCAAACATTTAGTGAAATCAGATCTTAAAGACCTTCCAGATGAGGAGAGAATGAAAACCTGTAGGAGTCGTTTCCTGCTGTCTCACCTTTGAGGGTTAGGCCTGAAAAATCTTTTCATGAACTAAATATGGATTCTGCATCCTGAGGCCTGAATACATCAGAAACCAACTTTCTTCAAGGAAAAATACTTCTTGGAATAACTGTGCTAGTGACTTCACCATCCAAGGACGTGTGTTTACGTGCACTAGCCAGCCTCCTTATCTCCTGGGAAGGTGCGTAGCTGCGTGCCTTAATAGAGACAGAGTCTCTGGTAAATCTGTAAACCATGGAGGGGAGTTTGCTACCATCAGGCTTGTGACTCATAAGTTTCTTGCTGGAATCACAAGGCCTCATTGTTGTGACCGTGGGTACTGTGCTAGATGGAAGCACACAGTTTGTGATTGGTCCACAGGTGTCACCTGGACCCAGAGGAATGCCAATGATGGGCAGAAAGAAAGAAAGAAAGAAAGCAAAAAGAGAAGAAGATTGTCTCGTCCTCACGCTGGTGAGCCCTTAGGTCCCGCAAGGCCGAAGACTCAGAGGACAGCCGTGCACCCCAATCTTCACCCGCGGCGACCGCCGTTTACCGGAGGTTGAGCCCCCAGCTGCAGGCGGTCAGCAGGACTGCTGGAACCGCGGGGTGGACGGCTGACCTGGCTAGTGTCAGGAGTTGCGGCCAGCAGACACAGTCTCTGGATACCGGCTAGCAATCTGTGGTTAAGGATAGCACAGTCTCTGGATACCGGCTAGCAATCGGTGGTCAAGGATAGCACAGTCTCTGGATACCGGCTAGCAATCGGTGGTCAAGGATAGCACAGTCTCTGGATACCGGCTAGCAATCTGTGGTCAAGGTTAGCACAGTCTCTGGATACCGGCTAGCAATCTGTGGTTAAGGTTAGCACAGTCTCTGGATACCGGCTAGCAATCTGTGGTCAAGGTTAGCACAGTCTCTGGATACCGGCTAGCAATCTGTGGTTAAGGATAGCACAGTCTCTGGATATTCCAAAAGATGCAACGCGACCCGCTGCACCGGCTTCGGGAACAGAACCGGAAGCAAGGAGGTCCTCTGTTCCTAGGTTTAAATAGCGCGCCATCCCGCCCCCCGGGAAGAGACCCACCAATCCAGCCCAGGGGAGTCGGCAGAGCCCTAGGATAGGCTCTGCCCGAACTCCAGGCGGAGTCCCCGCCCGGGTTCGCCAATCCCGTGCGAGGTAGGCGGAGCTCCAGAGCCCTCCGGCTCTGGAGCGAAGGAGGTGTCAGCTCCGGCGCCGCCATTTTGGGCGGCGCGAACCTCTTCCCGACCACCCCTCTCAAGAGGCCGGCGTCCGTCCTCGCTGGCCGCCGATCCCGACCCGCCAGTCCCGCGGCCCCTCCCTAGCCGTCCTCCAGTGCCACGGAGGCCGCTGGCTCCCGCTTCCCACAGCGGGAGAGCAGGTATGGGCGCGGGACGCGACAGTATCCTCCCTGGATGCCCCCTCTCCCCCGGGGCTAGGTTTAAGAGGGAACCGTGCGTGGCAATCTCGGACCAACTCTGGAGCATGTACGTTGGTCGCGGGGTTCCCAGGAGTTGTCTTCGGGACCAAAATGCTTCCAAGATAGCAAATAGTATAACCTCCCCCGCCGCTTTCTTTGAGTCTAGAATGTCCTCCACTTCATACTCTGGATCAGGATCCGCTTCTGGAACTACGGTCTCCTGACTTTGTGGATGCCATCGGGAACCCCGGAAGCTTTCCAACAAGGAAATATGGAAGGCATTATGCACCCGTAATGTACTCGGTAACCGCAACCGGTATGTCACTGCTCCAATCCGCGATTGGATTGTAAATGGCCCAATGTACCGCGGTCCGAACTTCCGTGAGGGCACTCGGAGTCTTAGGTATTTCGTGCTTAGCCATACCTTTTGCCCCGCTATAATACTGGGGCGGGTCGCCGGTGGCGGTCAGCAAAGGACTTGTACTTGGCGGCTGTTCGCTGCAACTGTTCTCGGGCCATCTCCCAAACCCCCTGCAGGTCCGTTAAGGTTTGAGTAACCATGGGTGTAGGCGATTCAGAAGGGAATGGTGCTGGAAGCTGGGGGTGTCGTCCATATACCAAGAAGAAGGGAGAGTCCCCCGAGGCCGAGTGGTCACTGTGGTTGTAGGCAAACTCGGCCCATGGAAGCAAGGAGGCCCAGTATCCTGACGCTTATTGATGAAAGCTCGCAAAAACCCCTTCAAGGTTTGGTTAATCTGTTCGACCATCCCATTGGTCTGGGGATGGTAGGCCGACGAAAAGTGGGTCTCAACCCCCAGGGCCGGACACAAGGCTCTCCAAAAGCGTGAGGTAAATTGTGGTCCCCGATCGCTGATGATTCGGGTGGGCAGCCCATGAAGCCGGAAAATGTGTTGAATGAAGTGTTGGGCTAAGGATGCCGCCGATGGAAGGCCCGGCAGAGGGACGAAATGGGCCATCCGGGAGAACGGTCTGCCACCACCCAAATCACCGTGCGTCCCCGGGAGCTGGGAAGGTCGGTGATGAAATCCATCGACAAACTCCTTCCAGGGGGCTGTCGGCACAGGCAGCGGTTGCAAGTCTCCTACGGGATACCCAATTACAGGCTTCGTCCGGGCGCAGACAGGGCAAGTTGTAACGAACTGGAGGATATCTCACCTCATCTGAGGCCACCAGTACTGTCTCGAAATTAAGCGGAGGGTCTTTTGGTATCCAAAATGCCCGGCCCATACAGAAGAATGTCCCCATTGCATCACTTTTCCCCGCTCCGAGGGTGGTACCAGTTCCCTCACCGGAACGACCCTCCCCCGCGGCCGCACTGAGACATTAGGGTCCAACATAGGATGAATTCCTCCATCTCATCGGAACCTCAAAGGCTCTGGAGAGGGAGTCCGCAGGGGTGTTCTGAGCCGCAGCCCAAAAAAACCAGTTGAAAGTGGAACCTAGCAAAGAATAATGACCAACGAGCTTGCCGGGGATTCAGCCGTTGGGCCTCTTGGAGATACAAAAGATTCTGTGGTCGGTAATCACCATAAACCGGTGCTCGGCTCCCTCCAGCAAATGTCTCCACTCTTGCAAGGCCAATTTCAATGCTAAGAGTTCTCTATCCCCCACCGTATAATTGTGTTCCGCGGGGGAGAATTTACGAGAGAAGAAGGAGCAGGGTTGGCGCCGGCCCTTGGCATTGACTTGAGAGAGGACAGCTCCTGCGCCCAAAGCGGACGCATCCACCTCCACGATGAATGGTTTCCCAGGATCCGGGGCCAACAGGATGGAGGCCGCGTTGAGGCCTCCTTTACTTGACGGAATGCGGCTGCGCCTCTGGTGGCCAGTCCCCGTACATTCGCATGTTTCTCGTGAGCGCCGTCAACGGCGCTGTCAGCTGTGAATACCGAGGAATAAACTGACGATAGTAGTTCGCGAATCCCAAGAAACCGTTGTAGCGCTTTCAATCCCAGCGGTTGAGGCACTCCCGGATAGCGCGGAGCTTGTCAGGATCCATTCGCAACCCCCCCGAAGTAACAGAATGTGTCCCAAAAAGGGCAGAGATCGCTGATGAAATGAGCACTTACTGAGTTTGGCAAACAGTCGGTATCGCCGTAAACGCTGCAGTACGGCCCGAACATGGCTCATATGCTCTGCGGGATCCCGGGAGAAAATTAAGATGTCATACAGGTAGACAATCACGTGGAGTTTAACAAATCCTCGAGCGCGAAGTTGATGAATCTTTGGAACACGGCAGGGACGTTACATAAGCCAAAAGGCATCACTCGATACTCAAAATGCCCCTCATGAGTGTTAAAGGCGGTCTTCCACTCATCCCCCTCCAGGACACGAACCAAGTTGTAAGCCCCCCGCAGGTCCAATTTGGTGAAGATCTGGGCTCCCTGCAACCTGTCAAACAATTCTGGAATGAGCGGTAAAGGGAATCGATCCTTCACCATGATGGCATTTAACCCCCGATAATCAATACAGAGCTCAAGGAGCCATCCTTCTTGGTCACAAAAAAAAAAAACCCGGCCCCGGCAGGGGACGTAGAGGGGCGGATGAACCCTTCTGAAGATTCTCCCGGATATAGCTTTGCATCACCTTGGATTCCTCCCGGGACAAAGTATAAAGACGGCCCCGGGGTGGCATGGTGTCCGCCATCAACCGAATCGCACAGTCAAAAGCCCGATGTGTGGCGGTAAGACCTCCGCTTACACGGGACTAAATACGTCCGCAAAGTCCTGATATTTCCACCAGCAGGGTGACCGGACACGCCTAGCGCCGTCCCGGGGGCAACTGCCATAGTGGGACAACTGCAGTTCCGGCCCTTCAAACAGGTTTCCAGACAGGCGTTACCCCAAGACCGGATTCTTCCCTCGGTCCAGTTCAATAACGGGGGCCATGGCGCCGTAGCCAAGGCAATCCCAGCACCCACGGATGAATGGTCCAAGATAATACCAGAAATCGAACCTCCTCCGGTGATCCTCCCATACATGCAGTTCCAAAAAAGGGGTGATCTCCGTGATCGACTGCGGTAAGGGTAGTCCCTTGAATGGTTGTTATTGCAGCGCCGGTCGATGGGGAAGCGTTAGGCCAACCCATCTGTTGCAGAAGTTCGTGGCAAATGAATTTCCCCCCCGACCCGGAGTCCACAAGGGCCCGGGTCTGGATCCTAGTCTCGTGCCATCGCAGTGTTACTGGCATGGTTCTACCAGGGATCCGGTTAGGGGAGCAGAGTGCCCCAAGACCCCCCCTCAGGGTGCCTGGTGGGAAACTTTCCCGCTGTGCCGGGGCAAAAAACGAACAAATGCCCGGGCCTCACCACAATACAGGCACAGTCCGCCCTGCAAGCGTTTCTCCTGTCCGAGGGGGCCAATCGTTGACGGCCGATCACCATCGATTCCTCACAATTCTCTTTAGGGTCTCGGGTGCCCCGGCGGTGGGGACGGTCCCTTGCCCGTCCGGGACGCAACCCCTCGACCACTTCTGCGTTCTGCCGGGCTCTAAGCTCTCTCCTGGAACCGGGTATCCACTGAATACAGAGCGAAATAAGGGCGTCAGCTGTCCCGGGACCTCCCGTCCTGCCAACCTCGTCCTTGATCCGCTCTTGCAATCCCTCCAGAAAGATTGCCGCCAGGGACGCCTGATTCCAACGCAGTTCAGTAGCTAGGGTCTGAAAACGAACTGGCATAATCGGCCACCGTCCCCTCGCCCTGTTGAATCCGCAGCAATTCAGACGCCACGGAAGACGGCCTGCCTGGGATGGTCGCACATCATGCGGAACCAGCGCTGAATTCTGCATAATCGTCCATGAGGGGGTCCTGCTGCTCCCACAACGGGGATGCCCATGCCAGGGCCTTGTCCTTACATAGGGAAACAACATATCCCACTTAGTCTGGTCTGATGAAAATGCCCTCCGGTTGCATCCGGAAGGCTAAGTTGCACTGATTGAGGAACCCCGGCAGCCTCGGGGGCCCCATCATATCGTGCAGGCTCAGGGAACCGAGGTCCCGCACGGAACCCTCCCGGACGGGGAGCCGCTGCGGCCCCCTGGACCGCAGCGGCCTGGTTCTGTACCTGGAGCGACGAAAGCTGAGAGCACACGTTCTGGAGTGCCCCCGACAGGGCGTTCAGCTGCTCCTGCTGCTGCTGAAGTACCTTAGCCAGGTGTAGATCAGGCTGCGTAGGCGAGCTCATGGCTTCCGGTTCCTGTCTCATCCTCACGCTGGTGAGCCCTTAGGTCCCGCAAGGCCGAAAGACCTCAGAGGACAGCCGTGCACCCAATCTTCACCGCGGCGACCGCCGTTCACAGGAGGTTGAGCCCCCAGCTGCAGGCGGTCAGCAGGACTGCTGGAACCGCGGGGTGGACGGCTGACCTGGCTAGTGTCGGGAGTTGCGGCCAGCAGACACAGTCTCTGGATAACGGCTGGCAATCTGTGGTCAAGGATAGCACAGTCTCTGGATAACGGCTAGCAATCTGTGGTCAAGGTTAGCACAGTCTCTGAAGGGGGGCAGACTCAAGAAAAATGTCAGGAAGTATTTTTCACGGAGAGAGTAGTGGATGCTTGGAATGCCCTCCGCGGGAGGTGGTGGAAATGAAAACGGTAACGGAATTCAAACATGCGTGGGATAAGCATAAAGGAATCCTGTGCCGAAGGAATGGATCCTCAGGAGCTTAGTCAAGATCGGGAGGTGGGGCTGGAGGTTGGGAGGCGGGGATAGGGCTGGGCAGACTTATACGGTCTGTGCCAGAGCCGGTGGTGGGAAGCGGGACTGGTGGTTGGGAGGCGGGGATAGTGCTGGACAGACTTGTACAGTCTGTGCCAGAGCCGGTGGTTGGGAGGTGGGGCAGACTTATACGGTCTGTGCCCTGAAGAGCATAGGTACAAATCAAAGTAGGGTTTACACAAAAGCAGCAAATATGATTTATCTTGTTGGGCAGACTGGATGGACCGTGCAGGTCTTTTTCTGCCGTCATCTACTATGTTACTATGTTACCGGCTAGCAATTTGTGGTAAAGGATAGCACAGTCTCTGGATATTCCAAAAGATGCAACGCGACCCGCTGCATGGGCTTCGGTAACAGAACCGGAAGCAAGGAGGTCCTCTGTTCCTAGGTTTAAATAGCGCGCCATCCCGCCCCCCGGGAAGAGACCCACCAATCCAGCCCAGGGGAGTCGGCAGAGCCCTAGGATAGGCTCTGCCCGAACTCCAGGCGGAGTCCCCGCCGGGGTTCGCCAATCCCGTGCGAGGTAGGCGGAGCTCCAAAGCCCTCCGGCTCTGGAGCGGAGGCGTCAGCTCCGGCGCCGCCATTTTGGGTGGCGCGAACCTCTTCCCGACCACCCCTCTCCAAGAAGCTGGTGTCCGTCCTCATGGCCGCCGATCCGACCCGACAGTCCCGCGGCAGCGCCGGCCCTTCCGCGGACCCTCCCTAGCCGTCCTCCGGTGCCGCGGAGGCCGCTGGCTCCCGCTTCCCACAGCGGGAGAGCAGGTATGGGCGCGGGACGCGACAAAGATTGCCTGGTGGACAGTTCTCTCTCTGAGGAGTCAGAGAGACTGATTTGCCCCAAACACCTGTGAACTGAAGTCTGTGCAGCGCACTGCATGAACTACAGTTTAAAAGCAGCTCTGTGACTTTCTGTGAACTGAGTAACTAGATGCACGGAGCAGGGACCGTAGGCTTTTCATGATCTACAAGGACTCAAAGGTGCACTCTGCTAGAGCTCTGGGACCTACGGGAACACAAGGGTGAGAGAAGCAGGAATTTTCTTCTTATAGCTCTGATTTTAGTTAGGTTTGGTTTTGCCTGTAATAATTTGTGGTCAGTAGCCTAATACTACTGGTTGGTAATCTTTTCTCAGGATATATTATAGTTGTAAAATTACTTTATATATATATTTTTTTCATATATCTATTGGTGTAATAATCAGTATATTTTGGTAGTGTACAAACCTTTGTAATCTGCTTTGCATTTTGCTATATTTTATTTGTATATCTATAATAAATAATATATTTCCACTTTGCCATTATTCCTTTCATTGGTGCAGCCTGTCAGCAGAGCCTAAGGGCCAATTAGGTATTCTATCCTTAGCAAACGAGTCCAGAATAATTGCTATTTAGTAATTCTCTGCCCACCTAAGTACCTCTACAAACCTTACCAAAATACCATGGCATTTTATTATGAACCACTTGGTAAATAAGAGTCAAAACTTTATACTGTGATTCACAGGCAACCACTGGTGTTATATGTTCAAATGTAGAGATGCCAACAGCCAGTCTGCCAGCGGCATTCTGCACGATTTGTAACGCTTTAAGACTATACTCTGGAACACCCAAATAAACAGAGTTACAGTAATTTTTGACAAAACCATTGCCTGAATAATACTTCTAAAATCAAGCAGACATAACATAGGTTTTAAAAAAAACCCAGCTTCTGTAATTGATGAAAGCAAGAGATAAGGGTACCCGGAGCTGCCACATGTCCCACACCAACTTTTTCAGGTACCAGTCAGCTCGGCTGATTTTGGGGAGCTTTTCTCCACGGCCTCTTCCTGGATCTATCCAGGGCCCCTGCAATTGTTCCTCTGTTAACAGGATGCTCACCAAATAGTCCACTTCCTCCCTGGCAGCTCGAGAAGGACTTTCATTTCTCCCCTACCTCTCCTGGCTCACTCGGGTGCTCCAGAGCAAGCGGTCTACCTCCAGGCTCCGCAACCAGTTTCACTGGGACATCCAGGTCTATAACCTCAGTGGCCAAACATAGATAGTCCAAGAGGTGACGAGGTTTGGGAAGACCCATATCCAATCCTTTGGTATTCTCTACAGAATTCTGCAGTCCTCTTGGAATGCCATCCAGGGGTCAAAGGTGACTTCTCCAGATGGCCTCACAATGCTCTTGGGAACAGAAGTTGGGCTTTGCCGAGTGTTGGCAACCTTCTCATGGGTTGATGATCCTTCTCCGGGGCCCCATTCCGCCTTCTCCATGGATCACTGTCAGCATGCCCTCTACACCTCTGGTCGACTTTGGTGGGGTCAGTGGGGTGCTGAAGCACTACTCCCTGTCTGCTCCACTCTTTTTGCTCTCCGATGTTGTTAGTGCAGGGCTCTGCTCCCTAGGCCACTGACTCATCCTTGGGCTCGCTGTCTCCAGTGGTTCCACGCCAGCCAGTTCCATTCTCTTGGGGATTTCCCCTGAGGACCTCACAACCAAGCTTCTCACTCTCTTAGCTCTCTCCTTCCCTCCAGTGATTCTGAAGTAGGGGCTTCTCATCAGTTTTGTAATCCCCATTATAGTGGGAGATTACAGAAGTTGCCATCTAAGCACCATAACTTAGTGGAAAACATGCAGAGCGTTGTTCCACGAACCAACTGTCTGCATGTTTCCCACTGCAAATAGGAACCAGGGAAAATTGTTTTTTCCCACTACTGCTATAACAGTTTACCTACCATGCTTGGGAAAAAAGCCGATGCCTTTCCAGATGTGTCCAGTCGAAACAGTGCAGGAACATCAATTATATCATCTTCTGTTAGATCCAGTTGTTGTTTCAGGATGTCCCGGTTCCAGTCAATGCAGTGCTGCCAAGAAAAATGATTCAGACTCACTCTTTGCACTGGCCACTGGTTTACCCTATTCCACTTAAATTGTTTTGAATATCAGCCACAAGGTGTTTTGCATGCTTTGCATTTCATTACTGTATATCTATGGTACCTGGAAAAAGAAGCCAGCAGATCAATATAACATCAGAAAGATTTTATTGAAGATACCGCATGTAAACAAATTGCCCGACACAGGCCGTGTTTCGCCCACCAAGGGCTGCGTCAGGGGCTAATTTGAAACCTTCTGAAAGGAGCAACTCTAAAAACGGAAAACTTGTGTATAATAGATTGGAAAAACCAGCAATACAGCAGATGCCTAAAATGATGTGACTCTTAACACAACTCAAGCAGATGCACTATTGTCAAACCTACAGGAAACTAACTGACGACCCCACACAGGATTATAAAGCAGCTAAAAGATCTTATCAGAACATTTCCTACACAAGCACAGCCACATCTGAAGAAACTCATACCAAACCAGCCTTCTGTGGGCACATTCTACATGTTACCCAAAATCCACAAACCTGGAAACCCGGGCAGACCAATCATATCAGGTATTGGCACACTCACAGAGGAAATATCTGGACTCATAGAGGGAATTCTGAAACCTCTCGTGCACAAAACTAACAGCTTCATACAAGACACCACAGACTTTCTGAATAAATTGAAAAATATCAAACAATTACCACCAAACACTCTTCTGGTCACGATGGATGTAGAATCACTGTACAGCAACATTCCACATGCGGATGGCATAGCTGCATGTGGAAGACTCCTAAATAAATCCACACTGGACCATCAATACTCACCAGAAACTATTACAAAATTAATCAAATTCATTTAACTCACAACTACTTCCACTTTAACAATGATATCTATACAAATAATGGGCACTGCAATGGGCACCAGGACAGCACCCCAATATGCCAACCTTTTTATGGCTGAGCTGGAAGCGACATTTCTGAATACACACCAGACAAACCTCTAAAATACTACCGGTACATCGATGACATTTTTATGATTTGGACCGAGGGGGGAAGAAACTCTGAAACAATTTTACTATTCCTTCATACATACCATCCTACAATCAGATTCAAAATTGACTACTCCCCAGAAAAAGTCAATTTTTGGACACCACTGTCTCACAGTGATGGCTGTTGTGAGCACTCTGGAGGGCTGGTGCGAGGGAAAGGGGATAGTGGGTCTTTCAGCCGGCATCATCCCCGTTCATTCAGCCCAGCTAGGAGAACAGGGCGCCCTCTAGGGATCAAACTGCCAGGGAAAGCTGTAATGCAGGAGAAAAACTACACTTCCCAGAAGCCAGTGCAGGGTCAGCTGAACTCCCAGGAGGGGGGAG